>NW_010535400.1:88548-127677 GCF_000687285.1 Phaethon lepturus
CAAAATTATCCTCATAATTTTGCACAGAGATTTAAAAGACAGCCAGCTTGAAACTGTTGTCTATGCACAGTAGAACCCTTCCCTGCAGAAAGAAATCTTCTCCTTTATACTTCTTTCACTCCTTTCCATTCACGGATTTCTTCTGGCAGAAAGTTGAAAACCCATCCTCACAGCCTTTGAAGCCACAGAAATCGGACCAAACTGGAAATCTAGCTGCAACTAAGACAGTCCAATTTCCCCATCAGCCTTTTTCTTAAAGAAGTAAAGATAACTTCACATAAATTGCAATGCTAGGAGTTCTTAGGTCAGTTTGGACAGACACAAACCCCTCTGGCTCCTGTTTCAAAATCAGTGGCAAAGAGAGCTCATGGAGCAGCTTGGATGCGCAACAGAAGTTGACAAATGCAACCAGGTAGTTCTCTCTCAAACCCAGCTTTGCTAGGTAAATTGTGAGCTGGTGGTAGTATACCCTGACAAACCTCTCCTCGGCTCCTCTGAAGCAGCATGGAGAAGGCGAGGAGGCAGCAGTCAGTTCCTGGGGCAGCACAAGACCAGGCCAACTTGCTGGTGCAGTGCAAGACCCCTGCACTGGGAGGGCATTCTCTGTATGTTATCTAGACACACATCTTCAGTCCTCAGTGTTGTAGATCTAGATCTTCTCCAACACAAACTTTTAAAACAGGGGGGTGGGTGTGGAAAGAGGGTGAATAAATTTTCTAGATTTCAGTGAGAAAGCTGCATGAGAGGGAACAACATTTATAATGCTAAGGATTAAATAGAGTTTACTGTGGGGAATGAAGTGAGCTATGGGTCTACTGCAGATTTCTGCCATGTTGAACAAACTGTACTAAAGCTCTAACCTTAAATATTTATAACTATATTTATCAGAGTTCATGTTAGACTTGGTTGCGACAGAGTTTGCATTAAGGCATTGCGGTCCTTTAAGAAAGAAGGAACGTGCACAGCACTGAAGTCAGTCTGGGCTCAATAAAAGATGAACGCGAAGGGGGATGAAAGCTGAATGGAGGGATCGTTTGGTGTTGCCTTAGGCAAAGCACCAGCAAGTCCACAAGAGAAGCTGCTCTGCTAACAAGAGTCTAAGGATTAGGTATGACTGCTACCAAACTTGAAGGGGAAAAGCTAATGGGATGTAAACATGGACATGTACAAGGATTTGTCACTCCAGACTGAGGAAAATATATGTACAGTGAGCAGGCCTATTTAAGATCATGCTTGTACAACACCCTTACCACCTCTGTGCTTTGGCCAGTGTGAGTAGAAGACCTGGAGAGGAAGCACCACGTGTGTTTGCAGTTCAGGGAAATGCGGCACTAGCGATGGAAGAACAATGCTTGCCTCCCGGAGGACAGCCCAGGTAGAGGTGCCATTTCCTAAACAAGAGGCAACATTTCCTTATTGCTGAAATGAGACACTTTTTAGAAAATCCTAGACATTGCAGGCACTGCAAAGTCATTGTCCTGGCACAACAGAAAGGTGACTCTCCCAGTAGAGGTTTCTTATCTTAAACATGTCCAGAAACATGTTCGGTTCTTTACACTTATTAAAAGTCTCAGTAGCACCTTCTCTAACTGCAGGGTGGAAATCCTAGTGTGCTCAACAAATTCAAAATCAAGTGTTTTGATTGACACAATGGGCTTGAACTGGAGACTTCCAGAGATAAAAACAGAAAGTAAAGAGTCAAGTGCTTGTTCATCAGCAGACTGCAGAGCAGTCTGATAACTGTGTGGGATTTTACTGATACAGAGAGGCAGATTTTGAGGGGCATATGGACTAAGGGGATTGTTACTCAAAACTACTCCTTAAAAGTCCTCTCCACTGCCAAGTGGAAAGGCTGCTGGTAGAACAGCTGTGATGGGTATGGGGAATGTGCAATGGTCCATCACAGCTACATCCATTCCCAGTGCACATTTTCCATCTTCATTTGCTGCCCTAAGCATTTGTGCAGATTTGTTAAATAGTTGTTGTACTTTAACCCGGCAGGCAGCTAAATACCACACAGCCATTTGCTCACTCCCCTCCAGTGGGATAGGGAAGAGAATCGGAAAAAAAGGTAAACCTTGTGGGTCGAGGTAAAGAAAATTTAATAGAACAGAAAAGGAAGGGAAAATAATAATAATGTTAAAAGAATATAGAAAACAGATTATGCACAATGCAATTGATCACCGCCCGCTGACTGACGCCCATCCAGTCCCCGAGCAGCAGCCGCTGCCCCCTGGCCCACTCCCCCCAGTTTCATTGTTCAGCACGGTTATATCATAGAATCATAGAATCTTTGGGTTGGAAATGACCTTTAAAGGCCATCTAGTCCACCCCCCCTGCAATAAGCAGGGACATCTTCAACTAGATCAGGTTGCTCAGAGCCCCGTCCAACCTGACCTGGAATGTTTCCAGGGATGGGGCACCTACCACCTCTCTGGAGGTGTTTCACCACCCTGGAACAGGTTGCCCAGAGAGGTGGTAGATGGTATAGAATATTCTGTTGGCCAGTTTGGGTCAACTGTCCTGGCTGTGTCCCCTCCCAGCTTTTTGTGCCCCTCCACCCCCCACCTCCTCACTGGCAAGGCAGTATGAGAAGCTGAAAAGTCCTTGACTTAGTGTAAGCACTGTGCAGCAACAACTCAAACATCAGTGTGCTATCAACATTATTCTCATACTAAATCCAGAACACAGCACTATACCAGATACTAGGAAGAAAATTAAGTCTATCCCAGCCAAACCCAGGACAATAGTACACAGCTATCATATTCTATGGCAAAGCAGACAATCTCTTTGCAAAATGCCCTTGGGTTATAAAGGCTTCATCTGAAGTAATGGATGAAAGAAAGGAAAAGGAAAAATGTGGTTTCCATTTTTTTCTTTTTCAAGATTGAAATTTTTTTTTTTTAATCTGTATCTAACATCAGCATTTGGAAACTGTCAACAGGATCCATGTATTGTTATTAAAAGAAAATTGAAATTAAAAGCAAATTTAAAAGAGAAGAGAAGCAAGGTTTAATAAAGATCTAATAGATATTTTTCATTTCTTGTTTCTAGAATCCAAGCCTTGAAAACCTTCAATTCAGTAAAAAAGAAAAAGGACCTAAAGATATTGCTGCAGGATTCAGGAACTTCAAAAGAGATATATAAAGAAACATCAAAGGTGTGTGCATGCATGCGTGTGCTGCCCATGTGTCTGTGCATGTCTCCTCTTTCTCAGGGGCACAGCTGCAGCTTGGTCCTCTGCCTCGACTCCATAATGAGTTACTGTTCCCTCTGAGCTCGCTTTTCTTCAGCCTTGGCAAAACAATCATGTCACTGAGGTTGGCGCTTCAGCCGCCCACAGCTGTAAACCTGTCCAATTTTCTGAGAGCTCTTGGAATACTCCTGACCTAGGCTGCTGTGCTACTTTCCCTGAACTTTCCCTTTAATGATCCCTTATCAATTCAGCTTTTTAGCAAATAACTGGTCATAAAGAAATGTTAAAGTCGGTGAAAAAAACCCCCAACATTCCCGTCCTTTACATGTGCAAAAAAAATTAAATTTCAGAACTATTCCACACCTCGACAAACACAAGTATCTGATGAAGCTCCATAGGAAACCAAAAAGAGAGGCCAATTCCAGGACATAGAAATGGTTTTCACACCTATCTGGGTATGGGAAAGCCAAATCTGCGTCCCTGCTACGACTATGGCAGTACAGAATCTGAACCATGTCTCCCACATCTCAGGTAGGTACTAGCTGCTTGATATGTGATATTCCCAAAAGCTAGAATGAAAAATTTTCTAACTGATGGTATGCTTACGTAAATACAGTTTCAAATTTAATAAATTAATATCTCCCAACTAAACTAAACGAAACTAAACTAAACCAAATGTCACCAACTAATCCAAGCACTCCCAGCCAGCTCTTCCAACAAAAATTCTGTTATTGCCCAGCCACTAGTAACAATTAGACAAAAACTCATGTTGGTAACAACTAAAAAAAACCTGTCTGAGCCAAAGCTGCTGGTGGATCTGTCTATGTCTGCCAATGGCCTTATCACTGAGCTATGCCTGCTCCTGACCTTTACTTCTTTTGGTTGTGATTAATGAATAGCCATTCACCAGGGAAACCTCACTTCAACTGAGATTCTTTTGACAGCTATTAAATCCTATGTATTTTTTTATTTTACCACTCATTTGTTACACTGCTGTGCACACAGAAGTGGAGTGGCAGCTATGAATTCAGCAAACATCAAGTCTTGGCATTGATCAAGGTGAGTATTTTCATTCAAGCATTCTTAAAACTTGTCAGTGCATGTCTGCTTCCTTGCAGGCTCCCAGTAATCTCTGCGAGATTTCGTTTGAATGAGATAAAAATAGCCTTTATTGATAAAGACTACTGGAAACAAAACAGCGGGTTTTGCCTTGATAATTAGGTCAGTCAAATAGTTGGGTTTATAATACCAACATGATATGCTTCCGTAAATACAGCCTCAACTTTAATAAATTAACATACTGTATGCCAGCCTGATAGAGCCATCATGCATCAGAGAACAAGAATGGTCTGAGCAATGAGGAAGAGGTTCAAAGGCAGAATTAGACAGACAAAGCAGAAAGCATTCCCATCTTTAAACCCTAGGCATAGAGATTTACAGAGGAACAATCCAAAGGAAAAGATTCAAATGATTTCCATTAGCTGAGATAGTCTCCCAGCCCCAATATATCTATCATATAGCAGGAGCAAGGACGCTGCAAGTAGACAAGTGGAAAGAATAAAGATGTAGATGGGGGCCCACAATTAGAAATTCAGAGCTATGCCATGCGCTACCATTTAGATCTGAAGGTCTATCTGGATCATGTTCGAAGAAAAGGTCAACCCCAAAGTCACATCTGGCTTTAGAGGCAAAGAAATCCCAAGAGTGGATATGCCGAGTCCCAACACTAAAGTCAATATTAGGAATGCAAATAAGAAGAGTGCTCCTAAAAGACATATTTGGAGAATGGCCAAAGCAAAAGAGTCTGATTCCTTCCAGCCCACCATGATATAAATCAGTCATACTGCTGAAAAACGGCAGTAGCAGCGGATATGGGCCCAGGTTGCGTGACAGTGGGAATGTGCAGGATACTCTCAGTTATGCTCACATACTTCCTAGCATCCCTGGAGCTCGGAGGTTAAAGGACAAAAATTATTACTAGTAGAAGTGGAAAGAATTTCACAGAAGTCAGTGCAGTAATGCTCTCTGTGCCTGCTCTGAATTTCTCCCTGAGCACAAGAATTTTGAGACTGATTTCGCCATGGCTCATGGGATGAATGTTGTCTCTTTTTTCTGCATAGAAATTATCTGGAAATGGTGGGTTGCTAGTTTAGTTTTATGAGCTAACTAAAACTATTCTTTGAATAATAATTGGCCTGAAGTTCATCTGTTGAAAGGGTTCAATATTCAGCATTCAGCTCAGGGCAACACCACATTGGCTCTGGAAGGGGAGGGCTTGGGGGGAATTACTCCCTCCAGAGTCACGGCCACGCCACATGTGGCAAACCAAGTTTAAAATAGCTGCAGACGGAGAGGAGATATGTCATTCGGAAATTACTTGTGCGCTGTTTGAAGCAGCCGTTAACCGTGCAGCAAACAGACTCTGCAAATAGAATTGCTGTGTGCAACACAACCTGGGACTAATGTAACCTCCTGTTTCCGATTACCGGGACAAGCTCTGAAGCCTGCCATCCACAGAAACTAATACCAAGGACTAGGGAACGGTGAAAGTTTTATGGAAGACAGGGCGACAGAAGCCAGTCTGGGTGATTAAAATTAAATCTCCAAAAGGAATTGATTGTCTCTCCTTGATGCGGAGCGCTAACTCTAATAAGATCTTTCATCATAAGGAGGCCTCTGCAAGCCTGGCATTGGAGGAGAAAGTAATACTGTGAATTTCTAACCATGAGAGTGTGAATTTAAATAAAACTGGATATGCATTTGCCTAGCTTTTGGGCAGCAACCAAAAAGAAGGGAAAAAGAAATCTCAGCTAATAATACAGCTTATTGAAATGGTTCCACACGGTAAGTTAAACCAGACAAAAACAATGCTGAGATGCAACAAGTCTGTTTTGCTTTGATTACCTTCTAAATTAGCCATTCAATTCCATTGAAAGTGGAAACTTCAGCCTATGCTGGACAAATACTCTCATTGCCAATTGAGAAAGGAGCTCAATTCAGCCAAGTATATATTCCTTTAAAATGGTAGGACTGGCTAAAGGGCTCCACTATGGCATGCTCCTTTTCCTGCTCTGTGGGGCAGTCACTCTGTCTTTCTGCCCTAGAGACGTAACAATATTTCCTTGCACTGTAATTCTTACACCTCTCCCAAGACTGGCAGCACTGACTCGGGCTCTCTGGGTAGGCAGGATATTGGCAGCTCAGTCCGCTGACAGCAAGGCGAATACCCTTAGGAGTTGTTGTATTGCTGCTGGTACTGCCTTTTACATTTGCAGCAATAAGAGTAACTGCGAAGCAGGCCTTCCCTGGCCTTTTCTCACAAGTTGCTACTCTGAAAGGTTTTGCTTTGGGCCAAACGAAATAATTTCTGTCAAGTTAAATGGTATTTTCCATCTTTTTTTTCCCCCCTCTTATATGAAAAAGGAGAGCCAAACCGAACAAGAGCCAAACTAACCAACACAAAGAGAATTTGGCTCAACGCAAGCCTGCTTTTCTACCTCCAAATGTTTTGTTTTACAAGCTGAAGAGAAAAATATTTGCACAGCCTTAACCCTGACCAGAAGAGTTCATTATGGAATTGGTGCCAGTTCGCACACTGTATAGGTGTTAACTTAAACTATACACATTTTAATTTGAGCAATTATGTTCTCTGGGCCTAATTCCCACAAGTTTAATCTGGATATTTTCTGTCATCACTTGTTGTACCCAACAGTTGTAAAATGCTACCATGCACTATTAAACAGCTGCTGCCTTCCACAGGTGGCTGCCTTTCAGAATGAGGTGAAGATGTCTCCTGTATTGCACAGAGGAGTTGTGAGGTTTAATTCATTCATGTTTGTGAACAGCTCTGAAAGCTTCATTTAAAAGCTGCTGTATTCTTTGCAGGCTACATTTCCCAATAGAAAAGAGTGCAAAGTAAAATGGCAGCTTTCACAGCGAGACAGTGGACACATCCACAGCTAGACTGATCATAAAGGGGTACTCCCATATAACATGTTGGTAAGCCCTGCTACGCCGCAATGTTGTGCACGTGCATTTTTCAATACATACTATGCATACTATACATACATTTCAATACAAACATACATCATGTTTCAATAATTTCAGAAGTGTAGTTTTGATAGTTTTGATTTGTAGCTTTGACCCATGTGTATTCTCATCAGCTTCAGTAGGATTATTAGCACAAGGAAAAATGTGGTATTAGACACCTCTGAAGATTTTATCTATAGTAAATATGAAATAAGAGCTATGTGGGGAATTCTTTCAGGTCTTGGGCATGTCTTTCGCTTCTGTGTTGTTCGATACCACTACAAGCACAAACACTTTCCAGGTATACAGTGAAACTTGTTTGATATAACTGTGGTATTGAATCAACAAACCTACATCCTGACCTGGATTTACTGCTGTTTTGTAAGCTACATGAGTACTCCTCCTCCATTCAGCCATATCAATTTGATCAAGAGTTTTGACCCCTTGCTTGAAAGAGTAAAGCAGAGAAGATCCAGTCCCGTTGGTCCAGCCCTTGCCCAAAAACCAGAGCTACTACATACCAAGTCGCTGCAGTACTGGTGTCCATCCTCATCTGTAAGACGAAAAAGTGACTATATCCTGGTCTTCCTCTGTGATAGGACCAAAGGATGAGGAGGACAAGCCTTGGGATGTTGGTAGAGACGGAAGCAGGCAGGGAGGAAGAGGAAGGCAGAGAAGGAGAAAGGAAGGTAGGGAGAAGCAGGCAGGTCTCCGCTACTTACTCCCAGACCTTGAAAACAGACTCTTTGCAAAAAGGGTACCTTGTATCTCTGCAATGCAGCAACTGATCTCACTGTTTCTTATAAGGGTCCTCTCAGAAGGATTCAGAGTCTCCTGTTTACAGGAGAGTGAGTTTCCAGGGAGCTATCACAGATGTTGATCCATTGCCGCAATCCAGGGTAGTTCCCTTTCAGTCTGCATAGTTTTTGGCTAGTTAGAAATGTATGTGAATGCACAACGGTGCAGCATGGTCTGCCTGCTCGTGCCCCTCAGGCGCCCAGGGCTGAGCCCCTGTGCCCTAGCTATCAACTTCAGCGGTGCTGCCAGGCTGCTTTCAACGACTTGCATTAAAACTTCATGTTACTTTCTTGCTCTTTTGCCCCTGTTCACACACAGAAAATTCTGGATAGTCCATTCAGGCCCTTGTAATTCAGCCCCAGACTACACCCTGGCACCTGCCCGATTTTCCTGTCACAGAAAAGAAATGTAGTTACTTCGCAATTAGTTTGGCTAACAACAGAAATTAATTAGGTAACTGAGTTCTGGCCTTTCTATAAAACTAGCAGAGAAGTAATCTCTCCAGAGAAGTAAAGCAGGAGTCAAAGGCTCAGCAAGGCAAGAGGAAAGAAAGAAGGAGGAAGAGAAGTTTAGGGAAGGGCGGCAGAAGTAGGAAAATGTCATATATGGCCCATAAAGAGACAGTTCATCCACTGAGACCAGAGACTCAGAGGTGAACATGAGGTTTTGGGAAAGGAAGGCTGTGAGAAATGTGTGAGCCTGAAACCGTGATATGAGAAAAAACATTTGTGGTTAAGCAACCAGTGGTAGAAGTGAGCTTGTCCATATAACAACAGAGCCATCTCTATGCTATGGAGTCTGTGCTAAGGTTATTCTTGGCCTGGAGAGCAACAGACTTTGACCTTAGAAACAAGCTGTTTTGTTTTGGGGTTTTTTTCAGGAGTGGGAGCAGGGAGGGTTGAGGTTTTTTTCTTTTCTTTTTTTAACATTTTCAACAGCAACCACAACCAGAATAGCGGAGCACTGAGGAAACAGGGCATGCAGTGTAAGCTGGAGTATGTCGGAGGCTCTGACCTTCCCCAATGCTGCTCTGATACCCTCGGCCTACACCACTCCAGCTCTGCCTGGTGTTCCGCTCTTTGGTGCTGTGGAGAGAGACCTCCCAGTCCAACTAATTAGCGTTGCTGCACCTGTAATAAGCTGTGCTGAAGAAGACAGACAATACTTACAGGAGACAGCAGTGGGATTTCAGCTCATGGCTGCCTGCTGCAGGAGCAACTGATAGAAGGAAAGAAGTAACCGTGCTCCTTCAGCAGAGAGGAGTGATGCTGCACGTGAACTACCTGCATGTCCCCCTGCAGCAACAGGGGGCACGCGCACACCCCAATCCAAGCGGAAGCCCACAGGGGGGATTGGGTTTCGTCCTCCTGCTTCAGAGTCCCTTCTTGAGCTTGGGTGGGAGGTCACAAGCCAACTGCGAAAGAGCAGCCTAGAGCTCCTGCTCCCTGGCCTCACCCAAGAACTCTTCAGTGCTCATCCTCTTGGTGCTAGTAGAGACATGACCCGCTATGAGCACAGGTCTACAGGCCCTACTGCATCCCAACAGCAGACGGGTATCATTCAAATGTACCTATGATGAATAGGAGGTTGGGCTAGACAACCTCCTGTGGTGGCCTCCAACCTGAATTATCCTACAACCCCACTCAATAGGCTGAGGTTACGGCTCTGGAGGTGGGTGCACATAGGCCCTTCAACAGCAGTAGCCCCAGCAGGCACCACGTCTGAGGTCTTTACCTCAGCCATCTTTCAGTTACACAGACAGACAGACATGCTCACACTGTACTGATGAAAGGCACTGTGGAATGTTAATCTCCATCAATGCAGTCTCCTCAGGCTCTTTCTCCAACCCCCAGCACCTCATCTCCAGTGCTCACACTGCCTTTGGTGACTTGATATTTCTTGCACAGCTCACCATCAAGAGCTGCTGTCTCCTGCCTTGCAATCTTTTTTTAGGGGGCCTTTGTGCTGCACAGGAAGGAGACATACTCTGAAGAGCAAGAGAAAAGTAAGAAAGGAGGCCAGGTGGGAGAAGTGGACAGCAGCTCATTTAGGTGTGCGCTAGAGACAAAGTGGCAGGCAAAGGAAAAAGGAGAGGAGAGAGAAAGATGATGAGCGGCAAGGAAAGGGCCACTGAGAATCCGAGAGGGACATGGAGAACAGACAGATACAGAGGGAGATCAGAGCTGGGTGTATGATGGAGAGAGTGAAAGACCAGAAATGGTGTTTCCAATTGTATTTTTATCTGATCAAAAAATGTGCTCACGTTAAAAAAAATGCCAGCTTAGAGAAAGAACAGCTCAAACAGCAAGAAAAGTGATTTTGACAGAGCAGCCAACTTAGGAAAGAGCTGTCTGCATAAGTGATCAGCTCAAAGTACACTGACAACTCACATAGTTCAACCTTCCCTCTGATCCAAACTCACTGGTCCTGGCTTTGCTGGCTGGAGTAATGGGGTCACCACCACCACGCCAAGGTGTCTATTTTGATTTTTCAGACTCAAACTACCACAGCATCACACTGGGTTGTGGACAAACACCAGACCTCTCAGTGCAAACGTAGGGCTTTCTAACCTGGCTGGCATGGCAATTTCCTTGATAGACATTCCCTGGATTTGTTCTGGGTTTTGTTTAACTTTAATAGCTTTACCCTTGAAAGATCAGAGGAGAAGAGGTGGTCTTAAACTGAGAGGAGGGAGTCAATAAGCCCCCTTTCATTAGATAATGACTCTGCCGGCACTGCACTCAAGATTTAACTCTAAGACCCTTCCATGAAGTAAAATAGTTTGGTTTGGCTCCATGTGTGTGTATGTTAAAGGAAGAAGTAGATCAAATTCAAGAAAGTGCTGAACACTTCGGCCCTTTGCTTTGTTGGCTATTTGTCCTCACTGGCAACTGGCCTCCCTCGGAGAATGCCGGCTTGTGGATGAAATGAAATACTATACAACTGTATTTGTATAGCATCTCTCAAGTAAACAGGATCACAATTGCTCTGCAGGCTAAGAGATAAAAAACAGCACTGAGAGAAGGAAATTAAGAGACAGAAATGACGGAAGAAAACCCGCTGCTTCCAGAGGAAGGAAGCACGGCTCTGTGGCTAAGGCTCTGGGTCGGGAAATGATGAACACAGGCTTAGCTTTTAAGGTCTGGCACAGACTTCATACTCTGACCTTGAACAACCTGCCTGACCTTACCAGGGCTCAATTTCCAGTGCAGGACTTGTGGTTATTAACTATTCCCTGTCTTGGGAAGTGAGAGATGACTGCATTCACATCTGTGGAGTGCTTTGATACCACCTAGGCTAGGGCTTAAATGGCTGGGTAGGTAAAAGTGTGCTGGAAGGTAATGGCACACAAAGCAATTTGAATCTTTCAGGATACCAATATCTAAAAAAGAATCACAATACCTCACTGAGTGTGATGATGCCACTGAAACAATTTAGCAAGTGGTGTTGAGAAAAGGAGGTGAGAAGTAAATTTTACTGCAGTAGGACAACCTTGCCTCATACCCAGCGTGACAGGAGGAGATGGCAGCCATCGTATTCCTTAAAAGCAGTTTAACTCTGGGGACAGCGATTAAGGAATGGAGTAGCTGCCAGTGACAGAACTGTCTGAGCATGTTAAATTTGGGTAGCATGTGGTACGGTGGTCATTTATAACCATGATACTAACACTACACAACATATTGCTTATCACTATCAGAGGGTTGGGAAGGATGGCTAGAAAAATGCCTTGCAATCTGCTGCTGAGCAGCTCAAACACGGAAAAGCATGAGAAGTGATGACCCAAATGGCTAATGAACGTGTTTCATTACATGTTGACGGTGAACAGCAGGCTGACATAATACTTTTCAAAATGAGACATGATTTTGAAAGCACTTTCCATTTTTTTGAGCAATCTACTGAAGCAAGTTGTTCGTTTCAGTGAAGAAGGGGCTGGTGCACTCCTCAGTCTGGCCATTGAGAGGGAAGACTGCAAGACAGTGCAAGATACCTACAAAACACTGAATTCTAGGGGTCCAAGCATTTCCCTCCCTGTCACAAGCTTTGAGCCCCTGTTCCCCTTTAAGGTGCTTACCAAACAATGGAGGGGCTGAAATAAAGAAGGCATGGGCAGGTGGTTGGCTAGGATTCATCCTTTTCACAGGACAGGTGAGGGAAAAATCTAGGTATTAGAAGTTAGCTCCTTGCTATAAGGGACTGGAGGAGCTCTGCCTCTTCTCCTCTCCCTAATTCTCCTTCCATTTCGAGATCCATTATCCCTTTCCCCTGCAGCTAGTTCAGGGCAGAACCATGAGTTAGGGTGGGTGGAAGTTGGGAGAGGGCCCTTGCAGAGAGCAAATGGGAAGCTGCTGGTCCAGGTTGCTGCTACCCCTGGAAGCAATGGGACACGTGTTGACCCACCCAAAGCCTCCAGCTATGCAGAAGCTGATTGCTGCCTCCCTGCTTGCCTACCACGTTGTTCACTGCCCATCAGCCATGTGATTCCTGTAGTGTAAGCAATGCTGAACAGGACCCTGACACCAAACAGCAGAGAACAGGCTCCAAGGTAAGCGACTGCTGACAGTGTGCACTTCCAAAGCACCTTGCTGCCTGCCCCTGCCTATCTGTATGGTGGCAAGGCCCTGGAGGAGGCACCGTGCCAGACCTGTCCACATCCCCCTGCTAGAAGGACTTGTGTGCATTTGCCATCTCTACTTAAGTGGCCTTTGCGGTGAAGCACAACTCAATGGGTGAATACCAATAGGATCTGTAAATCTCCTAGAGATATTTTCTATCCTGTGAGAGTTTCCTGGTGCCGGGTCCTTCAGATTGATGTCTCGGCACTTATCATACCGATACTGTGATTTCTTCTGTGCCAGCTGTGGGAACCACAGAATCACCTCCTACAGATTTCTCTCCTTACATAGGATACCTTTCCTCCTCTCCTCCCCACAGCCTGAGTCAGACCCAAGCCAGTCCCAAGCTGTGGACAGGAGCAATGTTTTTCTCAGCCTCCAGAAGCAGCGTGCATCAAGTCAGGGGCATCTCCTGTGCGTCACCATAGCAACGACATCAGGCTCGGTGTGGAAAATGAGGGGCACGGGGAAAAGTTAAGGAAGAGTGCTCTGCAGGTAAGGGATGGATGCTTCTCCCTCGGCCGGTGGCAGGCAGCACAGACCAAGATTTTGGCAGTAGAGACCAGCCTGTGGGAGCAATGGCTGCCTGCGCCACTGCTGGGGCAGAGAGAAGCCACCCGGGAGCTGCAGCTCACGAGGACATTCAGGACCGAGAGGAAAGGCTGAAGGCACAGGACAGGCATTGACTGGCTGTATATCAAGCTCCTTGAGCCTGCCAGACGTTAGCATCTTTATTCTTGAATTGCAACACTTCATCAGTCCAAGACCCCAAATGACAGCTGCACTGACGTCTTTATTCTTTACACTGGTATTTAAGCCTTGCTGCAGAAACCCTTCTCTGTTGTGGCGCTTCTGACAGCACTAACTCCAACCAGTAACATAAAACGCAACAGACCAGCTGCCTCGTGCCTGAGTCCCTGGGAGCCACCCAGGTGTCCCGGTGAGGAATTCTGGACATGTCGGTAACTGGGAGAAGTCTATGCAACCAGCGTGGGCACAGCTCAGCTGCTTTCCTGCACACTTCGCATGAGCTCCTGTAACCTCACAGATGACACCACTCCTCACGCTCCGCTACGATAGTCTTGTCAGAGTATCCCAGGCTGCAACTGAGGCTGACATACATCTCCCTGGCACCCTCATCTACCCCATGCCCTCATTCAGACTGGGGCAAAAAGTTCAGAGCAGCTGCTGTGCCTAAGTAGCTCCTGTCATACTCTCCTCGAGTGTCCCCAAAGTGGATAGCTGGTAAAAATCCCCACAAAGCCAAAATATTGACACTTTTGGAAAATCCCTCCTTCATGGATGTGAGCACTACTGGGACCACTTCACACGTCTTGACTTAGTGGTACACATAGCCCTGATTTTCATTCTGACTTCTGCTGATTGAGGCTCTACAGAAATGATTAAGAAACTGCTACCAGTTGTTGCTAAAAGGGAAAAAGCTTCTTTTAAATGACAGCAGAAAGTTTTGGAGCTGACAGATCTCAAGTTTGATCTAGCCTCTCCTAGTGAATGTAATTTTTTTTTATACGTCTCATTATCATTCTTAGCAAAGGCAAATTAAATCACAATCAAATGCTGTGGCCATTTCTCCTCTGCCACCCTCCCAGACGGGGCCCTCCATATAGTTTGTGCCCTGGAAAAGCCAGGTCTTAGCAGAAGGCCTAATGCCATCCCTCTCTGGAGTTTGGTTTTGACATCCAGGATTTCAGTCTCTCTCAGCTACATCTGGGCTTCATCCCTCTTTGGCTGTACTTGTGCTATTGCCTCTTGCAGTAAGGCAATCAGAGTATAAGCTTTTTTTCCAGATCCCCCTGCTTAACCTCAGGCAGACCTATATAGCTTTAAGTAGCATATTACAGTAATGAGGGACCATGACTATATCTCAGAATATGCCCTCCTTCCCATTAGTAACCCTCCATGATAAGCAGCTCTACCTTCACTCCTGCCACCAGTCACTTGCAGGCCACTGCAACTGCAAAGGAGGACAGAGCAGCCTGTCATAAAGAAAAAGTGAGAGGAGTGCATAAGCTGGGAGAGAGGGTGGGGGAAGGAATAAGCATTGACAGTCAAAATGCGAAAAAGATGAAATGCAATTTTTCTTAAAATGCCTGGAGACAAGACAGATCTCCCAGCTTCCTTCCCCTCCCTTGCCCTCCTGCCTGAAAAGAGAAGAGGTAGTTAACATAGGAAAGCCCCTCAAATAAGCCCTGACAGCCACATATTCAGAAACTGATGGCATTTCCCTAAACACTGTTTGTAAAATGGTAATTATCCAGCAGGCAGTGACAGCTGGCACTTAGCACTGAGAGAGAACACGAGCGGACAAGAAGAAAGGGATCCTGCCATAATTGAACAAAGGGTAAAGAAACATACAAAACATAATCAGAAAAATACAAAGATTGCTGGCTGTGCTAATAGGTCACTTCAGCTTCTGGGTTCATCTTGAAGTGATTGAGTTTGAATGCAGAATCAGACTGACATCCTCCAAATCGTTCAGCTGGGAGCAGCACCTCTGAGGGAAGCAGCAGCACAGGCCCGGGGGGGTGAGCAGCCAGTAGCGAGCACTTGGGTGCCAAACTGGCGGTCGGCTTTTTCACAAAGTGTCTGGAGCACCTGCTCTTCGACAAGATCAGCTCCTAGGAACGAGATCTTCTGGGTAGACATTTCCTCCTTACTTCAGGCCACGCCAGCAACTCAGCTATGACACAACATGAAATGGAGTCCTTCAATGGAAGCATCTGTATTGGACAAAATACCAGGCCATGTGGTTTAGAGAAATCTCTCGAGTTGGACAGGGAGACAGCTAGGCTGATCTTCTACTATTCTGGTATTTAAAAAAAAAAAAATTCACTTCTGGGATTTGTTTAGGCCAATGGAGCAGCCTGTCAGTTCTGACAGATCTCCTCTACGGCCTTGGGTTAGAGCTCTTCTTTCTGGGCCTTGTTTCTCCACCTGCAAAAAGGGTTGTGAGTTGTTGTAGCTTTGCCATACGTTCAAAGCAAGGCCTGCTTCCTATTATGTCCTACCCAAAATCTGGGAGGACAGGGTCCTGAGCTGGACTCGAGTCCTTTAAGCATGGTCAGTAATACAAGTCAAGATATCTTCCCTCATATGAGAGTCACACTCAAAGAGAATAAAAGCAGCAGAATGAGAATAAACTCATATTAAAGAACAGGGTGATATCTTTGAGCTTAGGGGTTTCCAAACTCATATTCTGTGGCCATTTGATTTGCTTCCTCATAACTTTAACTAGGATGTTACTTCCCTCCAGTAGAGAACGCTCTGATCTCTCCAGAATGCTCCGTGACTTGCTTTAGCCCGGATCCCACCCGGAAAGGTTACTGCCGGCGTCCTGCAGCATGTACATTTGATCGCAACCCACTATACGCCTCTCAGTCCCTTGGCGAGTAAGGGGCTAGCTGTCCTAACAAACGATGCTCAGATGAGTGTGGTCAGACAAGGACACGTAACTGAGCACTAGATTCCTTTGTTCCAGGAATTGGCTTGGCACAGAGTTAGGCTATGCCTGGGATAAGACAGAAATGACATCTAAATTTCTTGTCATTCCTTGCCATTCTTCTTTGCCACTGCTTCTCCTTTATCAAAAGGAGATGTAATTGTCCTAATTGACCCATACAATTTTAGCAACTGAGGGTAAAATCCTTAATGCTTCTGAACTCCTGCTAAATGCACCTCCTTCTTCCTCTACTTCTGCCTTAACTCTGTTTTACTGGCTGTTGCTAGTATTTGGTCCATCACAGCAAATGACCTTTAAGTTTCAGGTTTTTTCATGCCATATTCTCCTTGGTGCCAGGTGTCTGTATGTTAATAATTTTCCAAGCACCCATGCACATTTAAAATAAGATAGATTTTCTCTGCTGCAGACAGATACACCTCTGCACAGTAATTCATTATGCTACTATCTCCAAAGCTGTTTCTTTGAGAAATATCCATACAGAATTGTATTAACAGTGTATAGGTTTTATGACGATAACTGATGATTTGTTTGACTAGGTCTCTTATGTATCAATCTAACTATTTTGTAGTTTGCATGTGATTTATTTTTGACTGTCTTAATAAAGTTCAAATATTACTTTCTCTCAGTAATCAATCTGCTTTCTTTAAACTACTGTTAAATCCTTTTTTTAATGAGTGAGAGTTTGAGTAAAGAATTTATCCTACAAAACTACTGATCTGAAAGTTATCAATAGATTTCTAAATGTATGAGTACAAGTAAATTGAAAAATGAGATTTTTTTCACCAGATGACATTAAAATATATGCACATTTTCAAGTACAAAGTGATTACTTTAAGCAGTAATAGAGCATTTCTCATAAGATATATTAAAGAAACACCAACAATTAAATTGTTAATGTTGCAATTTAATTATAAACCCTTCTATATGCCAGCACATCTTCACTATTACTTTTTTTGCCATTCTTGATCTGTAGCATGTTGTCTAACACAATTTACTGTGCCTTTTTTGGTACAAATTACTTTCATAGCTTCTGTTTATCTGCCATGTATGGAAAAGCACAGACGCGCAAAAGATGCTAGACAACAGTGATTAAGGTTAAATAAAAAGAATGAGAGTAACATTGTGTTATATGAAAACTTCCATGTAGCCACATAATGAAAGGGAGTAACACATACCTGCAGGAGACTAGCAGTAAGATTAAAAGTTCAGTTGTAATTTTGAGAAGTAAGTTCAGTGTAGCCATTATAAGGTAGCAGCAGATGACTTCTGAGTCAACATGCATAATCATTATTAATGTATTTACCACAGACTCCTTTGTTTCCCTGCAAGGCTCCACATACAATCTGACTTAAGCACACTGAAGTTCAACAGTTTCTTGATACAATGCATCACTTCACTGATATTTAAGATCAGAAAGGAAGAGCTTAGATCACCTCGGGCTTCTCCCCAAGTGATGCAGGCCTTACATTTCACCCATAGTTTCCCCATTTCTAACCCAAAAACTTGGGAGCAAAACAACAAAAAAGTCTTTTAGAAAGACATCTGATGTTGATTTGAAAACTGCAAGTGATGTAGAGCTGAACACACCCTTGGGTAATCTCATTTATTTTACAAAATAAATTCAGACAATACACAGATTCTTGTATGCACATGCACACACATGCATACATGCAAAATAAAAGCACCTTAATGATCCTCTCTGTCAGAATAATAGCTGGTACACGTCACTTGGCTTTGGTGACTGTCCAGGCATACTCACTGCTGCTGAAAGAAACCTTTCCTGGTTTTGCCCTCTAAAATCCACCTGGCACTCAGCATGAGTACTTAACACATATTAATTTAATAAAGCACTCCTAACATTGCTGCAAGTTTGGGAAGAGGCAGCACATCACCACCAGCAAGGTTTGTGTCACTGTCAGCGAGTTGTTCGTGTTGTCTCTGTCGGATGGCCGTTCAGTTTCTGTGGGGGCTTGCCAAGAAGTGGGATGCAAGGCAAGTGACAGGGAGGGGTGCAAGGCAACTCACGCTTGTCCTGTGCACAGCCCTAGATTATCAGACATGAAGTAGACCTGGAAACCGTATAGCAGTGTTAATACCTCTTGTCCGATGTCATATGCCCATCAGCCCAGTGTATTACCAAAGGCACAAACCGATGTGATACATCTCTAAGGCCTTCAAACCCAAACCGGGTGATTCTCAGCAGTTCCGATTACAGGAAGAAACATGCTCCTCCTGCCTACCCTCCTCTACCTGCAGGTCCCACCGCGGGGCAGACAGGAGGAGGAGAGTGCAGGGAGCACGGGGAGGAGCGTGCGTGCACAGGCTCAAGCACAGGAACATTAGTGTGAAAGCACAGCGAAATACATGTCAAACAAGACAAAAAGAGACGAGGTCACACAGAAATATAGGGTCAGCAAAGAACAAATAAGTGTAGAAGTGTAAGAGAAACAGACCAAGGGGGAGACAATGGGCAAGAAAGAGAGAGAGAACGCATTTGGACTAACCGGTGGTGCAGGACGGGAGACATCCGAGCTGCAGATGTGCACAGAAACATTGCGAATCGAGTGCAAACACTCACACACACAATACCACACACCGAATTAGGCACAAAGGACAAATCACAGACTCATTTGGGTGAAAAAAGACCTCTGGTTCATCATCCAGGCCACTGCTGCACATTGTGGCAGGTCTGATTACACTTAAGCCATCCCTGACAGATGGGTGACTCATCTCTGCCTTGAATATCTCCAGTGCTGGTGCCCCTACAGCCTGCACTGGTAGCCTGCTCTGTCACCAAACTGTTCCTAGAGTTATAAAGTTTTCCCTCATATTTTTTAACTAACTGTTCCCTGCTGCACCTCAGGACCATTATGTCTTAGGCCTGTTTGTACCAACCACTGAGAAAAATGGATCCCCATCCTCTCAGTAGCATCTCTTTATGGATTTGCAGATAGTGATTACATCTCCCTTCACACATCTTTCCTCCTCAATGAATATATACCAGCCTCCTTAATCTTCTCATTTATGTTATACTTTCTAAACCTACAAGCATTTTTGTCACTCTTCCTGGAGCTTCCTCCAATACATCGTGGCTTTGGGACCTGGACGAGATAGCATTAGCATTAATTCAGCTTCCTGCCCCTTACCTGTGCCATGTTCAGTCATGAAACATTGAGGACTGGCTTTATTTTCTTTCCTAAATACCATTTGCTTCCTAATTACCTCCTGCTTTACCCTCCTGAAAGATTCTGTTACATGCAGAGACAAACACACACACATGCGTGCACACCCACACCCACCTATTTTATATACATACATATAAGGGCCTTACCTAGTAGGGATTACAACACTGAAAGCTCTCTTAAGACATAAACTGGGCCAGCTGTGAAGAGTATCTGAAGGAGCAGAGAATGAGGAAGATGCTGGTGTCACTTTACACGTATGAAGCATCCCCATTTGATGGTACCTTGATGGCGGACTGAACACTGTGAAAGTTAGGACATCCTCTTTGCTGTCCCCAAACCCAAATATTATTCAAATCCTCACAGCCTGTATCCGTTTCATCATGCTCATTTGTGTTCTGGGCCCCTGTACCATCCATCGTTCTTTCCTCCTCATTTAAAGCCTCCACTTACAAGGCTGGTCAGGCTAGTTCTCAACAGGTCTGCCCCCCTATTGTTAAAGTGAAGTGCATGAACGATTTCTACACAATGCAAAAATGCCTTTGGCACTATGATTGTAGTTGCAAATGGATAACCTACATGGGGAGGAAAAAAAAAATCAAGAAAGGAAGGACTGAGTAGGTCATTTGAGATATTATGCAGCTGCCTCCAATTGCTCACTTCAGTTTCTGAAAAGTCTCTTGGGGGTTGAATTAGAAGATGGACCTTTAAAAACATCTGGAAACAATATCCAGTAGAGCACCCAAGAATGCCATAGCATTTCCTTTATGGATTTCACAGAAAGAGCAAGTCCCAAGTAAAATGCATAACAAACACGCCACACCAGGTCTTGGTGAACAGGTGTTATGACAATGAAGGGAAAATCATTTCAGTGTGTCCCCAATTTACATCTGCAATCAGGTACCAGCACTAAAGCATGCCATTTCTATACCTAACAGCCTGACCTGAAGGCCAGCACCATGACATACTCTACCATGGGACCACTGGATGCTCCTTTGCTCCATACTACTTCAAAATTAGGGGGCAGGATGAACCAACAGGATTTCAGCTCTAGGGATTATGAGGCTAGAGGCCAAACTTCGAGAAAGTAATCTGTAAGCCGTTATAGCTACAGGCTTATTGCCAGTGACAGCAACTTACAGATGCATCTGTGTGGCAGACTTAATGGCCAATAATACTTCTTTTCAATACTCTACTGCAACATCAAGCAAAGCATGCTTTTTATTAAATCTCATGGAATTTCCTGTCTGTTCTGGAAACTGCAGGTTTTTACCCTGATTGCACCAGTCTTAAAAGAAAATCTGAAAAATCAGTTAAGAAATGGAGAAGCATCTCATTTCTCACAACGAAAAGAATATGAGATGTAAAATGTCATTGCTTTGATGTGCTGGCAAACTTCCTGGAATCAGTCGACCAGAGATAACTATGTTTATAAATATTTGGGATATGAAGATACAGTATATAAATTGCATTTTTATTATTATTATAAAAGTGTGGTGTGGGGTTTTTTTGTTAAAAAAAAGGAAAAGAAATAGCTCTGCAGTGTATTCTAAATATATACATTAGGGTGTTTTGTGCTGTGCATAGCATGTTGTTAATAAGGAAGAAACTGAATTCTACTTTCTCCCTATCTCTTGAGCAGAGCAAAGTGGTTACATCCTTCTCAACTTCTCCCAGAAAGAGGTCCTAAGAGGCTGGTGGAGTAGCACTGTGGAGTTGCCCACAGCTAGGCAACATTGGTGAGAAGCACTCTGTAGATCCCTCTATCATAAGGTTTTGTGCTGCAACCTATTACCTCTGTATCTAAGAATCTCCCACGTAAAATCAATAGCAATAACAAAATCCCCTGGAGACTTCATGGAGTCTCTCGGACGATATAGCTGGAGCTGTGCTGGAGGAATGGCTGGGGATGACTACAGCTTGTTCCAGCTTCTCCTGGCAGGTTTTATTGCAGGGAGAGACTCAGGACTGCTGCCCATGGAACTCTCACAACCCAGATAATTGCTTTTCTATTCTTTTTACAACTGATATTTCATTCTCGTTAAGACAGAAGAATTGCTGAAGTACGATAGAAGCTGCTCCCACACCCACGTACATTCTGTCCCTGACCAGCTGGCCTCCATGCTGCGCTAGTCCGGGACTCTTCGCACCCAGCTCTGGCAATCCCTCTGCAGTACCCCATGCTATTCCTGTCCTCTCACAGACTCATTTGCACAGCCCTGCTCCGGGATCTCATCTGCACCATACAAGCCCACTCCATCCAAAGCTTGGCCCCTCCGTGGTCCCACTAACGCACCCCAATCCTGAGCAAAAGCCCCTCCTGCTATTGCTGTTCCTGTGCAAATCTACTCCTATTTAATTGCTGTCTCTCCCACCTTGTGGCTCTATCAACATAGACATTTTCATTTGTCATCTTTTCTTGATTCCCAGCCTTTTTCCTATTATTCCCTGCAATTACGGACAGCATACCACATGATTGCAATTTCATTCTGCTTTCTTAACTACAGCTGAAAAGCAAGTATTACCCCACTAGTAAACCTACCTGAAATCTATTCATCTGACTGTCAGCTGGCACCATGAAACTGAGGTAAAAAATTATTGCAAACATTATGCCTTAATCACCCTGCAGGGCATTAACTCTATTATTCCTTGCAATTATGGACAGCATACCACAACCGATTCCAATTTCATTCTGCTTTCTTAACTACAGCTGAAAAGCAAGTATTACCCCACTAGTAAACCTACCTGAAATCTATTCATCTGACTGTCAGCTGGCACCATGAAACTGAGGTAAAAAATTATTGCAAACATTATGCCTTAATCACCCTGCAGGGCATTAACTCCCTGTCATTTGAGTCCTGGACTGGTGTTGTCAATTGGTCTCAGCCCTTGCTGGTACATCAGGCCATTCTCATGCACCAGGAGAGTCTCTCCAACCAAGGAGAGGCTCTCCCTTGTCTCTCTCATCATGTCTTTACACCTTCTGCTTCCTTGATAAATAACCATTCAATCTACAGTCCAGGGCTGCAGGGACCTGACTTTCATCCCAGTCAGCAACCATCTTGGGACAAATACCAATGAAAGCCCCGGCATTTAGCACTTTTCAGTCCAGATGTTAAGAGCATTGGATAGATACCGCACTAGATACTCAAACCGCTCCCAAAGCAAGGGCAGCGAGTCCTATACAGAAACAGCTGGAGACAGACCCTACATCATTCCTGGTCATAAAACATGACTTGCGTTGCATTCTTTAAGACCAGGAAAAAATCATCTGCTCACATTCTCATACAGGCTTATTTGTGCTTGGGGAAAACAGGATTGCCAGCATTCAAGATCAATCAGCCCTCAACCAGGGTTCAAGGTTTGGAGAATCATGCCTCGTTTGCTTTCCCATTGTAAATGTTAACTAAACATAGCTCTGGTGAGAGGTGACGGCTCAATAGCCCTGGAGATTAACCTGCCAAATTCTTTTCTTAGTCGCAGCACTGTGAACCCTCAGTAACTCTGACTATAATCAGCAGAGCTCCTCCAGAATTGCAGCCAGAGGGGGGATTTTGGTACTGGGACTCCCCGTTCTCATCCACATCAGGAAGAGACCTAGTTTAACTCCACAGCAGTGCTCCCAACGACCTCCGCAAGACCCAGATTTGATTCCATAACAGATACAGCACCAGCAGCAACAGTATTTGCCTTACCAAAGTGGAAGTCAGTAATGTGTCCCCCACCCCACCAACTAACTTGCCTCCCACTTTACCTCAATCCCTGCTGGAAAGACCAACCCTGCTTCACAGTTTGCCTACAGTAGACTTACAATTAGCACCAAGGATGAGGGTTTTTTTTTTCCAGAGAGAGCTGACTTTCACCTAACCACACCCATTCAAACCAATGGGTTTTTCATCACTGGTTTCAGTGGAAAGATAATTGCAGCAAAATCAAGCACTCTGAATGAAAATCTTAAAAACAGCAGAAAGAACTGGGGTACCTGGATGTGCCCATGGATGTCCCTGTGCAGTTGTCATCAATATGAGCCTGCTGTATGCTATACTGAAAAGGATGATGGCATTCCCTACCTCTCCAGTCCTACTCCAGGATCCCCTGAACCTATGCTACAAAGTTCCTAAACTACATCCGGGGCTTGACTTGTCTCAGCTCAAGGCATCAGAATACCTAAGAACTCCAGGGTAGACCAGGTTTTCTCCAGACCTCTCTTTGTCACAGCCAAGAGTCCACAAGCCCAAGGTAGCATATTACCCTCATTTCCCAATTTTCCTTTTCATTGGAAATGCTGATACTTGACCAGATGAGATTCCTCTAAAGACAGAAATTCTGACTTTGAACCAGTGGGAATCCAGATTGAAATGAAGGAGTGAGCTAGTTCACTGAACAATTCTCTCTCTCCCTTCATGCCTTCATCTCTATGGACTTTCTACATTGCACATGTGATGATTTATGATGTTGACATCACCATGGAGCTCTCTCACTATTTCATAAAAGGCCTTAAAAAGAGATTGTTTTGGCTCAGTAGTGTTGGATAAGATTCAGTATTAAAGTACCATGTGTTTGGAGGGACTGCAGTCCACAAACCTCCACACCTTTGAAGGTTCAGCTATCATTTAGACTAGAGGACTGGTGTGTTTTGCCACCTGTGGTGTGGAAAGTAGGTGTTTTGTGGGCCCTGATGACCTAAAAGCTTGTCACAGTGAAGAGCACGACTTGAAAATTTCTACCAAGAGCTAATGCCCATCACAACACTCTTTGCTCTCCCATCTTGTGCCCATAAGTGTCCAAAGACAGAGAATTTAATCACCCTGTAACCTTCTCTAACCTTTAATCACCCTGTAACCTTTTTTTGTGTATGGGGAGTTGCCTGGAGTAGGGAGGGAATCACTTTTCTCTGTGTGAAGTATTCACATGAGCACATGCAGGACACTATCTTCACTCCTGAGTACCTCATTATGCAAAATATATTGACAAAAATGAACAAGAGCAGAGCAGAGCAACAAAACAGTCAGATAATTAGAACGATCAAAGAATGAAAGGGTCAAATATGCCTGTTGTGGCTGCAAATAGGAGACAGGATATCAATATGAATGAGACAAAGGGAAAAAGCAAATGCAGACCAAACCCAAGAAAAACTTCCTGACAGCAAGGTAGGGCAGCAGGTTGTGGAATGTCTCCCAAAGCATGTCACTGGGTCCTTGCTGCTAGGAAATATATCAGAGGAAATCATGCTGGTGGTACACAGCTCAGTGCCCAAGAGGCATGCTCGCTCTGCAGTAACAGCTAGCTACGGTTATCACTCCCTGCACTTTCAACTGGATGTTTTCATCTGTGTTGCATGTCTCCAGCTCACAGGCAGCCTGCCGCTGTGCAGATGTTAAGCAGATGTCACCTCCCTCCAGTGGTTAAACTGATTTCAGGATGAGATGATAATTAGTCCCTGAAAGGCTATGTGCAGAATGCAGCCGGGTGCAGTAGGTTGCACACCAGTGCAACTGGGAGCTGGGGCTCATCACAGGTAAAACGTTAAGCCATGGTCATAACGCAAGCTGATTTCTCAATGCATTTGTGCACACCCACTCCTTGACTCACGCTGAGGAAGCTAGAGAAGAGGCTCCGCTGAGTAGGACAGCAAGTGCCAGACTGTATTGGCCACAGTGTTCATCCGGTCCCCTATCCTGTCCATGACAGCAGTCGGTACCAGATGCTTCAGGGAAGGTACAAGTACACCATGCAGATGGATATGGAACAGCTTGTCCCTTTATATTAGGCCTTGTCCTGGGTTTTGAGACCTAGAGAAGCCTTAAACACTACTGACTGCACACGGCTGGCTCTCCTTCCCAGAATGTATTCTCCTTGATTAAGACAACTCTGGATACTCTCAATGAATACTGGATCTTTTTAATTTTTGAGCCCTGCTGAAAGCTAGCTATTGATGATGTTACATGACAATGATTTCTACAGTCAACCTGCCTGTTACAGGGAAAAAATACTCCCCCTTTTTCATCTTGTAGTGTCATCAAACGTCTCCTTGTTCTCTCCTCTGAAAACCAAGGTGCTCTCTCACGAACATACAGACTTTTACTTATCTCTTCTTCTTAGCAACGTAAAAGCTCTGTTGGTCCCAAACTTTCAAAGAACTTTCCCTTTGCATGAGAATCCTCCCAGGCACATCATTATTCCTGCCGCCCAGCTCTCAGCCACCTCTCTTCCGAGACAGTGCGGCCAGTCTTGCACACATTTTTTGCAGCTGAGGTTCCAGCACCAAGACTATGGGATTGATCCCTACACCACCACATTAACATGCTGCAAAGCTGTCCCCACAGTCTCCGGTCCTCTCTGCTTTGCAGGTGGGCTCTCATTGCAATGCAGCAATGCTCTGGCAGTCCATGTTTTCCCTGTTGCTTCCTCAACCTTTGTGTTTTTTATTTAAGCCTTCCATTCATATGCCTCACGCTTGGTGCTAATGTTGTGTACATTCTAAGCTGTATAAACAAAGGATGTAATTACTACTCCTCCAGTTTGGGGATGAATATATAAATGAGTGCCCTTTTAAGGATATTCCTGTAGAAGATAAAAAAAAAGGTTGTGTCTTCACTAAATCCATCTATTAGTCCTTTCCATTATAATCAATAAATCAGTTCCCTTTTTATATGGTGATGTTGGCTCAGCTGTGATTTTTTGATGGCAAAATTCATTACTCAATTGTCTCATCGCTTCCTTTCGAAGTTCAAAAACATCCATTAGCACCACTATGTGAAGCCCCATTAATCTGCTTTCATTATTATAATGTTCTTATTCTTTCTTAGCGTCTTTATTGCATCCCACTCATCCTCGTTGTCTCATAGGAGCTTTTAATTAATGCACTAAGAACTGAAATAAAGAACCAGCATTTTTTTAATATCTAGCATTTTTGGTTACTGGACAGAAATTAACCAAATTTACTTAGGTGACTCTGTTCTAGAATGGGGAGAGTTGGCACACAGTGCAGGCTGGATGCTTTCAGAGCTGCCTGATTTCTGCAGGGAAAAGTACAGTCAAAATAATCTTTTACTGGCTCCAAGTACTCATTTGGTTTTGTTCTACTACTATCTAGTACAAAATTTTTTTCATAATGAGGAGGATCTATCACACCTATCCCATGCTGGTTTTGGACTTTGATTTCTTAATGCAAATCAAAAATTTTCTTCTTAATGCAAATCAAGAAAATGTACCCTGCAGCAAAAGAAAGTCCTGAAGAAGGGCTCCAAACTAAGGTGAGAAGGGCTTCTCAGCTACTAAAGGCATCTAAAGTGACTCCCCTCCTTTACTCATGAACTTGAACTCTGTCTTGTCACTTAGATCCACTCTAAGTGACAAGGCAGAAAAGAAAATATGGTGCAAAGCTACACTTTAGTGCCCTTTTTCTATTTCCCGTCCTCGTAGTTTCTTCCTGCTCCTGAGACTTAAGAAAAGGAAGCAAATACTTGCTCTTTCTACAGTAGATGGGTGACTCAGAGACAGGCTATGGTAGTTGTAAGGCCCTTGAGTCAGAAGATGTGTTTCTTAGTCCTGTATCCAACAGATGCCTCTGGGGAAGTTCTTTCACCAGCCCCTTTCTGTCTTCTGTTTGAGTTGCCAGCACCATCGAGAAGGGCTGTTCCACACTCCTGTCCCATGTGGTGCCAAATGTGATGGGTCCCTGTTCACCACTGGTGTTTCTGGCTGCTACGGCAGCACAGCTGAGCTCAAGGGCTCTTGAAAGCAGAGGGCTGCTGCTGTCAGAGGAGGCTTTGCTGTTCCATATATAGCACACTGATCTCCTCCCATGCGCCACTTGTTAAGGAGCACTGTTTGTATCTACCCTTGTAGGAATAAGCTCTGCCACCCTTATCCAAAGGTGTTAAGCCCTCATGTGCAGCACAAGCATCTGGGAAGGAGTCCCAGCACACATTTCAGAAGAACCAAAACCAGGGTTGGATCTGGTTGCCGGCCACTTGTTTGTGTATATCCTGCTTTAGAATTCCTTTCCGAAGGCAGATAGCATGCATTTGGATGAGGTAGCAAGTGCCACTCCTCTGAGGAGAGCTGGAGCAAAATACCAGATGATAACTATTTGCCTTGTCCTCCCAGCATGTGTAGGTATAGGACACAAAAAACAACGAATGAGGAATATTAAATTCCCTTCCTTTGTCTTTCACAAAGGGACAAACAAAGTTGGTGAGCAATGGTTTTCTAATGA
Organism: Phaethon lepturus; assembly: GCF_000687285.1. Lineage (NCBI taxonomy): Eukaryota > Metazoa > Chordata > Aves > Phaethontiformes > Phaethontidae > Phaethon > Phaethon lepturus. Next base: position 116,069 of record NW_010535400.1, read on the forward strand.
AATCACCCCTTCTTACACATTGCTAGTCAATGGAAAATTGGCATGTTTACTTCCTTCTAGGAGACCAAATGTAGAACTGCCTAGAAAAACAGGCAAACAAAGGGAAATGTTGTGAGCTGATATCTCTGACAAGTCAGAGGGAAGGAAAAAAAAATTGTACACAGATTATAGAATTTATCATTAAAAAAAGAAAACCCAAATCCAAGAACTTTGCGTGATACTTCAAAAGAAAAGAAGGAAAGGCGAGGTGGAAGGGGGGAACAAAAAGAAAAGAAAATCTGTCAAGAATTTTCTCACTGCATCCAAAATGCCTCAGTGAGCAGAGATACAGAAACAAGCTAATTACTGTCTTTCTTTTACTCTCCTGGTTCTGAACTCCACACACAACATTTTTCACAATTATTAATAAAGAAACACTTTTATCTCCGCCTTATTAAGGGTTCATGGGGGTAGGAGTATAGCATCTGACAGATACCATATGGGATAGGGTGGAAACAGTAGGGAATGAAGGAAAGGAAGATAGTAGCAAGGAGGCAACTTAGAAATCCCTCCATATTTCCTAGGATACAATGTTCAAACTACTGGAGCTTTCAATATAATTGGAACTATTTCTGCTCTGCTATGCTCTTCAATATTTATGTCTAAGGCTCTGAGGCTTAGGGTGCCAGGGAACAGGGCATGGAGGCTGCAGTCATCTGCACGGAGAAAGGGTCATCTCAAGGTGTCCCTGAAAAGGAAAGGCCAACCCTTGAAAATCTGGGGGAAGCTGCGAGACAGACATGAGAGGCATGGGCAAAGCTTAGCAGCAAACCCAGGAATGCAGCAGTCAGAGGTGCCACACTGGGGGAGATGGTAAGGGGAGCCCTGGGCTGGGGAGCCAGGGGGCTGCAGGGCAGGAGGTGGCATTGGCAGAGCTTGGTGTGGGGAGTGTGGGGAGCCCTGGGCTGGATGTTGGTCAAGACAGGTATCTGCTGGCTTGAAGGGGCTTCACGTGGCTGCTGACTACACATTATCTGACTCTAGCCTTTTCTTTCAGCTCCTTGCTTCCATAAACATTGTGACACCAGAGTTAGAAAAACAATAGAAATTCTTACAGCACAGCCCCCATCATCCCTTTTGGGTAATGAATATTTTCTGAGTATGGAAAAGCAGCTTAGACCAACTGCTTTTTTGAATAAGTCAAGGAAGACTGCAGAAGCCAGGAGGCACAAAGGAAGAGCTCACTGATTGAATTCTGCCTGTACTACACATGACCAGTTTAAGTGCGTGCCTAACTCTTCACAAACATGGAATCACTGTCTATCTCTTCACAGTACCATTGCCCGCCTTACATGTAGCCTTTGCATCCTGTCTTACTCACAGCAAGACAAACCCTCTTTCTTATCATCCACGGGGCACTGACCAAACACTACAGCTGGGGAGAGATACAGAATCTGCCAAGCATTTCTACCTGTGGTCCTAAGGTAAATATTCAAACTCCCTCCAGGTTAAAAATTCCCTTCAGTAAATGGACATCCATAAAATATTATATTTTATATTCCCCTAGACAACAGGGAATTTCTACAGCCTGAACCATTCTGCAGACCAGAGCTCTGTAGCTAAAAGCCACTGCTTGTTTAAATCAAACCCTCATCTGCTGGGGTTTCACCATTACACTTGCCCACAGACAACAGCAGGTAATGCTCCATTATTTACCCTGGCAGATAGTCCAACATCCTTAAAGTAATTCTTCATGACAGAGGAGAGCTTTCTAACCATTGTTTTGCTTAGAAGGAAAAAGCCCCATGCCTAAATAGAATCTGCCCTTCCTATGGGGCACTATGGGCTTTTAAGAAGCATTTTGTGGTCTATGCATAAGGATCTTTGGATAAGTTGTTTGAATTTTTTTCTGTGGATCTTTCTAAATTAAAGACACTGCATGATTTAGAGACCAGACTTGATGACACAGCTGGTCCTTTCAAATCTATTGCAATCAGTGAGACTCAGCTCTGATCACGGCAATCTGCTCCATGGCTGCAAAAGAGCCACAAGGAGAACCTGTCCTAGCGCAGATCCCAGGAGAGGCAGAGATGCTCACCCTGGCACTGTGCTGCCTCTCCTCATTGTCCTGCCAGAAAGATGTTGGCTGGATAGGGAAAAGAGCTGGTAAGTGCAAAAAAGGGAGTTGTCACAGCATTTCATTGCCATGCCAATGTTGTGTTGCTGGATACTTCATAAGAAGCCAGACAGGAGACTGCCATAATTTAAATGACCCTGAGTCTCCTGATAGAGGATGTGGAGAGGACTCCTTAAAGGCACTACTCTAAAACCTGGGCTGGTTTAAAGCACCCTCTTCCTCCATCTAGACCAGTTTGTAGCTTCTACCTGAAAACCAACAGCAGAGACAAGAGGGAAGCAAGGAGTCATGAATCCATTTCCTTTTGTAGCGAGCTGTGTAAGCAAATCAAAGCCAAAAAACCACACTCCTAGCGTCAGTGCAAGCACCCCTCTACCTTTCCATACTCATGAACCTTCTCACACCAAGTCTCCAGTGTTAAAGGTGAACATCAGAGTTTTTCCAAAACTATAAAAAATATCTGGACTACTCTGCCGCCACCACCACCGGGACAGCAAATACTCAGGGGAATCTGTGTAAAAGAAAATCTCCTTCCCAGGCATCCTGAAAAAAAAATTGTTTATATTCTCGTTGGATTATGAGGGGCTAATAGGTGGCAGAACACCTCTTTCCAGAGTACAGAGCAATCACTGCTCTTACATAAAAAACCAGTTAATGATTCTGCTGATTTACAACCTATTTTCCACTAATACATCCAGCAGTGAATTCTCAAGAGGCTTTCACCGTACGCAAATCTAGAATACAGGACAGTGATAAAACTATGTTTAGCTAGAAGATGAGAAAACAAATGATAGGTAGGAGCCAAAATTTCAGATCTGGGTTAATTTGTTAATGCCTTATAACTCAAAAAAACCCACTTTGACTGATTTTCTTCAAGCTATTAAAAAAAAAAAAAATTCCCTTTTGCTTTGAAAGTAAACCCAATAGGGATCAGGGCACATCAATTTTGCTAATGGAACTTGGTTGTAGCCTTAATTATTATCTCTTTGTGATAGATTAGCCATTTACCCAGATTATATAGACATAGCGAGATTAGATTAGATAGCCCAGGCACCATATGCTTTTTCTATCTCCCTGTGCAATATAGCAGCCAACTCACTGAATCCCTGCTTGTACTCCTATATCTTAGTACACTTACTTTAAGCTCTGCTTCCAAAGAAAATTGACCAAGGTTCAGGAAGAGGAAGTGATAAAAGAGGTTGCAAAGGCCTAACAGTGGTAGGATGTAGGACATACAGTACTCTTCAAGGTCAGTTGTTATTTTCATAGCAAGTGAGTAGTGGTGAAAAGAAATACCCGCAAATACAAGAGACTTTGCAGGTGCCCTACAAAAGGGTCCATCTCCTGCCAGGCTTCTACAGTGAAAAGGGGCCACTTTACTTAGCAAGCTGTACAGGACACAATTTCTTCGTATGAACAAACCCTGGGATTAAAAGAACAAGCTTGGCTAAACCTTGTGGGATTTTGAATGTATTTAACAAGGTGCAGCCAAGTTTTCCTAACTGAAAGGGTAAAAGAAGAAAATCTATGTGTTCCTATTGGGCTTGCAAGGTTACCTCAACGCCCCAGCAGGCTTCATGATCATGGGATGACATAATAGCTAGGCCAGAAAAGAAATAAATGTTTTCTTCCTTCATAACCTACTGAAGCTTGGAAAGTTGTAAAGCAGCAGGGATGGAAATGTTGCACAGATTTGGAATAGATACCCCCATGCAACAGTCTGCTTTGCAGTCAGCCTGTTCAGGCAAACTTTTCAGACAAATGTTTGATATGTTATTCTGAAACATTAGTGATTTCAAGACATTTTTGGAATGGAGGACTTCTCCTCCAGAGTCTTTGTCCAGCTGTATCCCTTCCTATCCCATTTTGTATTGAACTGCTCACCTGGATATAGCCTTGCACAGAGAAAGCTGCATTCTGAATGCTCTGTACCAGGAGAGGCTGTAAAGCAGTTTGGCATCAAAGGCAGGGAAGAAATACAAACCCCTTCATGGCATTTGCAAGGTCTTGATTCTGCTGTGAAAGCCCCTCAAGAAGAAAATCAGGAGTAGTATAAACAGCAAAGACAGCACATATCACCTCTCCATTCCCCAAACACGTGCCTTAACACTAAGAGCCACTATGCTCCAAATTCGGCTGTTCATGGTGCTTATGAAAGCCACAAGAGCCCGTCCATGTAGAACAGCTTTTATAGATGAAAGCATCCACACATACTTTTATCCAGAAGCATTTCCAGATTCTTCCTTTGAAAATTCTGGTTAACAAGTCTCTTCAGGTGCACTCTGCTAACTCTCATGGATTATCCTGTTTGCCTTTTATGCACCCCATATTTTGCTTCATCACATGCTTAAAGAAATGAAATTCCTTTCCCCAGGTACTTCTCAGATAGAAATAAACTTCAGCAGGTTATTCTCTCAGGAAAAGTTGTCAAACATTTGGAGAAATGCTTGAAAATGGCATTTATTCAGCACAGCTCATCAAGCTGCACTGAAAAACCTAAGTACTAAGGACAGCTGGAGAAAGGTTAGACAAGCAAGCTACATTGACATTGCTCCCTTACTATTTCTTCCAGGACTTCCATGTTTGATGTTACACTGAGCTCTGTATTGAGCTGGCTTGCTCCCTTCCTCTGTCCTGCCTCACTCCACCGCTTGCACATACACAGATCAGCTTAATTCCTTCAGAGAAGAAAAAGAACAACATGATTTCTTCTCTCTGTCCTATAATAATTGAAAACTACAAGAAAAGACAGAGAAATACATACAGGGACCTCTCTCATCCTCCTTCCCAAATGCCCCCAGCATACTGAGCTGGGGGCTAGCACCTGCTCCCTTGAATAAAGTGCTTCCTGCTTTTGAGAAATCTTTTTTTTCTCCTCCCCGCCAGACCCTCAAGGGGCTGGGTAGAGCTCTGCTTTATTTCTTCCCCTCTTCAAGGTTTGCTTGTTTATATTTGCCTATTCTGAAAGCCATGAGTCACACTTTGATTTACAGCCTGTCCCAGGAGAGACAGGAGACCCTAATGAAACAGCAGACTGCAAGGGTAATTAATACTTGCCAGACATTCAACCGTACTATTAGCGAGCAACATGTGCGTATGTGTGTGCGTGTGAACACCGTCAACTGGAGAGGAACAGACAGGGATGATATCTGCCTTGGTATGGCCCTGAGCACCTTGCCAACCCACTGCCATATCTATTAACAGAGGAGAGATGCTCAACCAAAATCCCCGTTGTGGGGAGCAAACCTGGAAGGAGGTCAGGGTCATGGCGAGATGAAGTATCTGCGGGGATGCAGGGACTGGGTTGCTGGTGAGGAATACAGGAGGGAGGCTGGTGCAGCGCATTGATTGGGGATGCTGCAAAGGAGAGAAGTCGGGAGGGTGATGGATCACCTCTGCTTAAAACAAACAAAAAACAGGCAGCTTGCCAGCAACGGCTTAGGCCAGTTTCATTAAAACTCTTCATTCATCATGCTGAAATGAGGCGGTGTTTGTTATTGCAGCGGTGGTGTGCTGGTGCAGTAGCTATTATGAGAGTGGGTGGCAATACAGGGAGGGGGCAGTGGGAGGAGATGGGAGGGTGATGAAGGATGGAGGCAACTGGGAGGCAACAGGGCTCAAGTATCGCTTACCATCCACTGATGGGACCAAAAATCACCCTCTCTCTCTTGCATGGAACTGGGCTGATAAGGCTTCACATCCATCCAGCCAAATCTCCAGGGTGAGAGAGGATTCCCCACTTCCAGGTGTATTTATTCCCCTCATTAGACCAAATAACGGCACCACAACATGCTGGGGCTTGCTGTGGTGTCAGGCTCAGCTGTGGTCATGAATCCACTTAATGTCACCTCAGAAAATCCTAACAGCGTGATGCTCAAATAAAAGCACTGCACCTGCCTGGAGAGGGACCAGATGGATTTCTTAAGCCTTTTCCATCTCTGCAGTCTGTGTTAGATCTTTCTCTTACTGGCAATGCACCCAGGGAAAGCAGAAACCAGCAGGGGTGGAAACTGCCTGGCTACATAGCTGAGACTCCCTCACTCTTGTGTTTGCTTCCACTTTCCACTTCATCGCATCTCCCAGGCGTCGCTGGGGACACAGCACAGCCAACACGAAGCGTGACACCGTGTCCGAACATGAACTAATGAGGGCACGATGCTACCTGCTGACTGGCTTTTTAAGTGACCTTCCTGCCAGGAAAACCCTCTTGAAAGATGTAGGATTCCTGCGTCCAAACAAACGTCCCTCTGAACTTTTACATCAGGCTCCCAGTGAGTGACCCATGCGCCCTGCAGTCGTGTGGCTGGCGTTAAGGCTAGCCTTTGATTTTAAAGCTTGATGACTGCAATCCTTCCAGAGAAATCAGGTTCCACATAAGCATACCTCTTAAATGACTTCCATGTTGCCCCATTCACAGGGTTTGCAGCTGTGTAGTGTCTATGTGCTTGTATGTGTGAGAGAGGGGGACAGAAGGTGAGAGCTCGTTTTGTTCTGATGTGTTTTATTGAGCAGCAAGAGGTACTGCTTGTATACTCATAATAAAATCCAGGAACACAACTATCTAAGGGGTTGAGATGGAGGAAAAAAACATGTGTGTGTGTTATGACAGGGAACACTTACACCATTTACTTATCTTCATGCACACCCAACACAAGAAAACCTTGAGGTGTGCACATGCATGTGTCTAAGCTGTGTCATCAGCCTGGCTTGAAATCACAGACCTCAGGTTCCTTGGTCTGAGCTCCTGCTAAGAGTAAGAGTTGGTATTCATTTCCATAGTGGGCTACCCTTCCAAGAGAAATAGTCTGGCATGTATGACCAAAACCACAAGCAACCTCAACAGTAAGAAAGCTGACTCTGGGGAGACATTTGAAACACAGAAATAGGTACCCACAGGGCGTTCAAAGGACACCTTAGCATCCCTCTCTGCCACAGTGCTGGAGACAGGCTGCTAAGTGTGCCCGTGTATCCATGCTGCTCGCCCCCCTCGCATCCCAGTCATGGAAACAGGTATAGTCTTATTCTGAGAGTAAGAGATAAGGCTGCACTAGTTACAACTGTCAGCTGAGGAAATGCAATATCCCCAGTCCACCTCAGTCGCAGCTGAAGGGGTGTTTTTGCTGTGTCCTTTGGTGTCATGAGGTACAGGCTACAAACTAGCGTTCTCACCGGCTATGTTCTCAAGTCTCCACTGCAGCAACAGCAGCTGCATAATGGTAATTAGTATTGGCCCAAGATTTTTGAAAGGAACATTTTCTGGGAGAAAATTCAAGTTGAACAGAAACAGCATGTTTTGCAGGAAAATATCAGTTGTGCTGAAATCTTCAAGGAAAATTTTCATGACAGCATCTCATTTGGATAAGGCTGAAAAAAAGTTGCTTTTGCATTATATGAATATAACACAAAGGAGAAGTTAAATGCTTCGGTAAGGTTGAAGCAAAACATTTTTAGACTCCTTATGAATGTTTCCAATTTTATAACTCTCCCCACCATCTTTTCTCAGGTCAAGTGACACAAATTTTGAAATCTTAGATTTTCCAGAGATGAAAAACTGATTTTCAATTGCTTAGAATGTTTCTGCGGATATATTTTTGGCATTTTTACAAATTTTCATCTAGTTTTCAGTGAATGAGAAATAAATGCCTTCTCCCCAGCAACACAGACAGCACAAATATTCTTTAAGAGGAGATAACCCCAAATGTGGGCAGGTGTACCTGACCTAGCAGTTTTGAAAGCCAATGGCCAAGTACCTACCAACATTCATATTCCTCATGTCTTTACACATCTGTGTCTGTTATTAGTAGCACACCTATTTAGGCTATAGATAGCTTAAATTTGCCTGCAGGCACTGCAGATTATAACCCTCCATAGGACTGCTGTAACTCCGTGTGAGAGCCCCAACACCCCCAGTTCCCTGTTCTTCCAGACAAACAATGCTCATTTGTTTCCCAGCCTACAAGTGCAGGATGGGTTTTCCAATGTCCACCTTGACTTAGCTGATTAATAACTCACCCACTAGAAAATTCCTCCTAATACTTGGCCTACATATTCTCCACACTTCCCCTGTTGACTAGTGAGAACAATTGGTCTCTCTTTCCTTTCTGTAACATCTCCCTTCATGTATCAGCAGGCAGGTCTCACAGCTCCCTTCTGCCTTCTCTTCTCCAGACTTCAATGACATTGCACCAGGGGTGAGGGTGTAATTTGGCCCATTCGTGCTCAGCCTTCCCCTCAGAGGTCTTCCTGTGCATGAAGAATTTGTTTGGTTTTCTCTACTTTAATGGTGCACAGGGGTGTTCTCCCTGCTTCTCTGATGTGTGTCCGGCACACCTGTGCCTCGGGAAACTGGATTTAAAGAGAATGATATTTGCCCATTTACATCAATTGTAGGACTGAAAGGCTCTAACAAAACCTATTCTAAAATCAATTTTTCTGACTTAAAGGGCCCCTGCTGTGTTCCAGTAATGAGAATAAAATATCACATTTCACCAAAATCCTATTATACTGTCATGAATATCCCATCACGCTGTCAAGAACCAGGCAGTGGTTCTCTATGGTGTCTTCCTTACTGACGGGTAATCATCCTGCCTAGAGGTTCAGTTTGAGCAAGGTCTCAAGAGGCCCAGATCCTTCCCTGTGGTGCACTGAAGCCCAGAGGTTCCTCCTGAGCAGCATCCACCCTGGTGAGCCCTGCCAGTGCAGATCCGCCTCCATACCACACTGAGTGGTCAACTGAGGATCCTCATCATCTTTCAAGAGGTGTTTATCAACCTGCAGGATTAGGTTCTGAGCTGTGAAACCTTAGAAGAGAGAGGTGACATCTGTAGCTGCTTTCTTGCAGATGCCACTGTGCACTGTTCAAGAACTAGGGCTGCAGCATTTTCTCTCAAACATCGGCTCTTTGGGTCATCTTGGGCCACCATGTCATTTTCCTTCATGTCCTCAATCTGGTCATGTTTACCAGCAGCCCCAGGAAGCTGGAGATCTCCTACTTAATGCTTGGAGTAACACCCCAGGAACACACGGAAATGCCAGTCCTAAGGGGTATGTATATTCACCCTCTCCTTTCCAGATTTCTCACAGACCCCAAATAAAGGCTCAGACATTTCATCTTGGCCAGAGAAGAAAAGGGAGAAAATAGAAATAAAATCTGAATCAAAACTTATGAAAACTTGTGGAAGATAAAAACTCGTGAGTCCAGATCCAGGAATAAATGTTACAGCTGGCACCTGTTTGTCTTCATTACAAATGAACTGCAAAGCTCTGATTGCACCACAAGCTTTAAGACACTTAAAAACTAACTGTGGATCAAACTTTTTCAGACAAAGCCATGCTCTACCCATTTGAATTAGTTCCTGCTTTCTCCAGATGGTCTCTTCCATCACTGTTCTAAGCTAAAATAAGCGTGTAAAGGAATCCTGCTGGGTTGTCTTCCCACCTTTCATTTCAAGGATACTGCTATTTCTTCCACTCTCACAAGGAAGCAGGAAAGTGGGGCCCTGCAGCAGTGCCTCCTTCATTAAAAACACAACCTAAAACCCAAGAAATTCCATCTGATCATAGGAAAAACTTTTTTAACTCTGAGGGTAGTCAAACACTGAAATAGGTTGCCCAGACAGGTTGAGGAGTCTCCATCTGTGGAGATACTCAAAACCCAGTTGGACATGGTCCTGGGCAACCCGCTTCAGCTTGAGCAATGGGATTAGACTAGATGTTCTCAAGAGATTTCTTCCAAAGCCAACTGTTTTGCAATGCATTCATCATCTCAGGGCTCTGCTTTGTTGAAAGTGGGGATTATGCAGCAGTTTTCACAAAAAGTTATAGAATACTGAAAAATCTTTTCTAAGGAAGGACCCATGCTGCAAAATTCATTAAAAAAAGGAAAAAAACCCGCTAAATGGATACACTGAAAATATGATAGCTGCACAAGTATGCTAATGCAAGGAAAAGCTAGAACTACATGGCACAGCCTTCATCTCATTCCTTAAATAACAAGATATATTATGCCACTCACTTTTCTTCATAACTTATGCAGCACACAGAACAAGTGAGGCAAGGTTCCTCAACTCCACGACTTATCTGTACCTTATCAAATCTTAATATTCTCCTAGTGTAGTTCGCTCTTTCCTTCCTCCCTCCTTCCTCTTTCTCACTTCCTCCCTTCCTCTTTCTCACTTTCTGCTTTGTTTTCTTTAATAAAACAACAAAAACACAATTATAAATGCTGACAAAAAGAATAAATTGACATCTTTGGAACCTATAGTTGAGATTTTGAAGGCTGCCTGAAGGGTTTACATGGACGACTCCCATTTATTTACTTGGTAATTTCAAAAAAAAACCTTCTCTGACTCTATGGACAAAGCATAGTGGTTTCCTGCTCCCTACCCACACAAAAACCTTCTGTTCTTCTTTGAGGGAGTGAACCTCCAACCTTCTTTTCCATTTATTGGTGTTTTTGTGTGTGTTGCAGGTATAATAATTTCTGTGAGGTGACTGTGCTAAGACCAAACCTGAAGCAGACCAAGCACTTCTCCACTTGGAAAGGTGTTTCTCCACACTAGTAACAGAGCAGATATTTAACAACCTGAGTGGCCTTCAACATGGGGAAGTGACTGTGAGTCACCAAGCCCCTTTGATATTCATACATCAATTAACAGTTATCCCAGAAGTAGTGCCAACTGCCCCCACACAGATAAATATCCTCCCCTCCTTTGCTACCCACAAACATGGGTTTCCAAGATTCCCCTGCTGAATAAGCACAGCTCAGTTTTCTGCTCAGGTGTACCACCTTGACACACCGAGCATCCTGGGCCACACTCACAGACCTCCTGAAGGGCTTCCACAAATCCTTCAGGAGCAGCGAATAAGGAAAGGGAAGAACGACCTGTTGCTGCCATTTCTGGCAGGTAACCAGCAACCTGAGTGCTGCTTCCAACAAACCAGGAGGTTATTTTGGGAACTGCCGGACACTGCCAGACCCCATTCTATCTGTCAGGCTCGGCTAATTCGTTCTGCCCACTGCCTTCTCATGGGACCCCCCTGCTCTGCAACCAGACCCCCCAGGCTCAAGAGGGCCGATGGACTAAATTACAACCACGAGTTTGTAGGTAGAGGGTTGCACATGGAATTGGCTGGAGCCAGGCAGGAAGGGATGAGGGATGCAGCAAGCGGCGTGCTGGTAACAGATAACCTGGGCTTGCCGGCCCGGCCGCCGCTGCCTGCCCTCGGCGGAGGAGATGAGCGTGTTATCTTCCAGCTGCACACGCCTAGCAGCCACTCACAGTGATCCGAGGGGAGATGTAGGCTCAGGCATGCAAACACAAAGCACTTCCTGACTTTTCAAAATTTTAGATCAAATGCATTTATCTGCTCCCAGGAAGAGAAATAGAATGAGGGGAATTCACTGATTGCTGATACACATTTCTTTCTTGAAGGTGTCCCGCCTGTGGTCAGGGTGCTACATGGGGCTGTTCTCAGATGACTTTTCTTCAGC
>NW_010535400.1:127708-145785 GCF_000687285.1 Phaethon lepturus
AGGAATTGAAAATGCATCTTCCCAGGGCTTTTTCCCAAAAATGCAAGGAGGGAAAAGAGAGAGGGGATTCTCCTTGGATGCGAGAGACCTTTGAATCTATCATGGGTGCAAATATATGCCTGTATTGCTCACAGTTTTTCATATTTTTCATGCACCTGCTAGTACAATATTGGCTTCTCAGAGCATCAAGCACCACCACACAATCCATAGCCTCTTCTTCCATCTCCAGCACAGACACACTGCCCTCCAGAGCCCGGCACACCTCACAACTCCACTGACCCATGCCACACAGATCCAACATAGAGCACTAAAACCTTTACTTCCTTCCCTCCCTCATACACACATACCACCCTCAACCTGACATAAACACCCAGCCTCAAAAGGCACAAAAGCACAGGACATTTTGCTTGAATGCAGAGCCCTCGCCCCACACTCCTCCCTTCCCCAAAGCCTCACCTGAAAAAGCAGGAGATATCCCAGCTCCTCACCTCTTGCTTCTTGCTCTCATTACATCACAGACTACAAGGACATGGCTTCTAATAATGTACATAACATCTGCTTTAAACTAAAAAAGCAGCAAGAAGCATCATGCATTGCTGGCTTTTAGACAGAACTTATCTGCAAATAACACAGACAATGTGCCTGTGTGCTCATTTGGGGTCTTTTGTTTCACGGCTGATTATTTAATTTCAAGTGCCCTAAGTGTCTTAGGCATTTACCACAAATGAATGAAGATGCAGCTCCTGTGTGTCAGGAATATACAAGCTCAATTCAATGGGGTACAATGAGTGAAGGTCATGAACAAGCAGGGGGAGAAGCGGAGGCATGAGTGGGTGGTTAAAGGCAGATCATTATTACTCAGCAAGGCCTGGACATAAAATAATGGCTTTTGTTCAGTTCTGGAGGGGCTTTATTAGCTCTTTCTCTTCCCTTAGGCAAAAGAGGGAGGAAGAGTTCACCTGGTTGATTTGACCAAGGCTTAGCGAGTTGTTTCCTGAACAAGCTTGGGGATGGTGTAGCGAGTGGTAAAGAAGGAACCCATGGAGCATGAAAAAGTTAAGGAGAACATCCAGGCTGTCACACAGTACCCTGAGGCACCCAAGGTCCAAGCTCAGCTGCCCTTGACTCTATCTACTATCCAGGGACAAGTCAAAGCTCAGACAAGCTAAACGCAGACCCTAGCATTCACTGCAAGACAGAGTGCTGCAGAGAGTGAGGAGGCTGGGAAAAGGCTGCAGGACTTGCAAACTGAGGGCAAGGGGTTGGAGCTGGAGTTGCTGGATTTGATTTGGTCTAGCTGTCAAAATCCATACGTGACAATGGAAACCCTTCCACCCTTTCTGTAGGTGCTGGAGGAGTCCCCTATCAGACTTGAGGCTCAGTCTGAATTTCCTTTATCATTCAATCTTGCACAGGGCTCTAGTTCAGCCAGCCATGTCCAGCTCCTTTGCTGTGGAGTGGCACAGACAGTGCCTTTTGAATAACCCCTGGTCTGCAACTACAGGCACTTGTTAAGCAAACAGGTTTCCTACTTATTTGCATTTACTTTTTCTGAATCTCTGTGGTTATTTTGCAGTGAACGTTACAGCTTTCAGCAGTACATTTTGGTCCTTATTAGATAAAAAAAGAAAAGAGAAAAAAATAATTTCCAAAACATTTTTGTCTAAATTTGCCTGCCAGTCACAATTTTCAACTAAAAAAGCTCTCTGGCACAGCACTAGAAAAGCTATAAGCTGCAGAGCTGCATTATTCAGTTTCCTCTGTCTCTAGATGTATTATTTAACTTCTTGCCAATAATGTCAGGAACATAATCCAATAGAAATGCAGAGAAACAAAGGAACACAAAATTTGAGAACAGCTCAAATTGGTTTTCAGTGATTACTTTACAGAAACTGAAAAAAAGGAAAAACGAAAAGAAAAAAGAAAAGGAGGCATAATGTTATCAGTGTAGAGGTGACGCAGCAGGCACACACTTATGGAGGCAAACCTAGAACCCACGTCCTTTGGCTTCTAATAGGCAATCTTTAGCTACTGGAGCCTAAGGAAAACTCCCCCGGCTGCTGCTTGTCCCCTCCATGATCCAACAACACTCACCCACTCACCTTCTTGTCAGGTTAAAAGCTACATTTCTGGAAGAGAAATTTATTGAGTGACCAATCTCATTTACATGCCCCACTACTCAGCTTCCCCAGGGCAGGATAAATTTATTTTTCACAAGTGTCCATGAGATGGACTTGTCCAGAATGCATGTCCCCATGGGTGAGATATCATGAACATAAACCACCCATTCCCAGCACACTTCACGGTTATGTTTGCCAGCTGAATCCCACTTGTACTTAGCCTCAGTTCTCCCTGATATTCGTTTGTTCTTGCTGCAAGATCATCAGGGTAGGAACCTTGCTCTATTTTATAGCAGTAAAATGCCCACAAGGAATAACAAGAAGGAGGGTCAATGTTTATGTTTTACAAGGTGCCTTGAAATTCTGAGATTAAAGATTCTTTTTACTATTATTCTAAATTATGCTGTTAAACAAATACCTGCTGTTCTCAGATACCAGAATATGTCCCTTTTCCTCCATTATTATTATTATTATTACTTTAAAAATGTTAAATGGCCCTTCATTTTCTTCAAGGATCAAAAGAGCTTATGACAAATACCAATTTGCTCCTGATGCGGAGGAGCAAGCTGAAGCACAAGTACACATGAATCCGTGGCTGAGACATGAAAATAGATGCCCCTGATCCCATCCGCACTGCCGTCACTCTGAGATGTGCTTTATCACTGCACAAGGAGCACACATTAAAGGTGGGGTGGCAAAGACTTTGAAAGTGCAAAGAACAAGACTGATTGGAGAAGGGGTGAGAGGATTTGCCGCAAGGGTGAAGCATTGCAGAGCAGATGATGGCACCAAGCAAAGATTTCTCTGACAGGGAGCGTGTCTGCATTCTCCTAGTCACGCCGGAGGGGAGGGGGGACATTTCTCTGGCTGATGCTCAGTAGCTCAGAGGTTATATATTTATAAAACTTTTTATATTCTCAGACCTTTAAGATCATAAAATATGCTCTGTACTGCACGGCATTAGAGTTAGATGTCTTGGGTTTTAGAGGGAGTGGTTTAGGAATGAAAAAATCCTCGCCACACACTGAGCAAGTCCAAAGCAACCTGGCTACTCAACAATAAAAGCACTTAAAAACGCAGTGCAGTCATTTGATATAGGAAGCTTCAAAGAGACAGCAGGAGACCAAATATAATTTTAATATAACAGGCTCCAGCCACCAAGTTTTGTGAAACTTTTCATGACAGTGCCTGGCAAAGCCCTTATCCCAGCACAACCAGTGAGTCTCCCACAGATGTTTGCCAGTTCAGAGCTTCTCACATATTTGCTTGCCAAGCTACACATTAGTGTGGCACAGAGATCACTGCAAAGGAGAAACGGTATTATAGAAACCGAACTGTCAAGGACCCTCCTGGGGTTACGTTTGGATGCCAAAATGCAATCTGGATCCATGGGGTTTTATCATTTGAACACACAGGCAGAGCGTTTCAAACAACCTCTTTCTCCCTGGTGGTGGGGGGGTAGTGGAGGAGAATTTGTCTGGAAACCCGGCAAAAATTCTTAGCAAAATCTTAGACAGTTGAGAAACCTGCTCAGCAGGATCCTAAAGCTTTAGCAGTCTGGTCTACTAGATTGCTGTCTAGACACTAGACTGATCCAGCTCAAGCCCTGAGAACAGAAAGTAGAAACACATCCCAAACCCTCATATCCAGGCACCAATCTAGCTAGAGCTTTCCAGAGCACCCAGGAAGGTCAAGGCCAGCACTCTGGTTTAAGCCTCCTGCCTGTAAGATGCCAGAAAAGCAGTGGAGGAAAATGGAAACGGTCACGTTGCTCATCAGCTCGCAGCCTGCAGGCACAGAGTGAATCTGGGGAGCCGCTGCCCGCCGGGTACTGCGGGACGGTACACGCACTCATGCAACACGCTGCCCCACGCCGCGGGAGCTCAACCGTAGGTGCCAAAGACCGGGAGGTCATGAAACTGCAGGTGAAATGGTACAGAGCCGCAGCACTCCTTTCTCCCTGGCCAGCACAGCGAGCACCCGCATAGATTAATTAATTCCTGTGGCTGAAGGGGAGAGGCGGTGGCTGAAAAAAAGCTGCCTCCTGACGATGCCCGGCAGGGTACAGACCCCAGGCTTGACACCTGCCAGGGGCACGTGCTGTGTCAGGCGTGAGGGGTACCAGCCCCCTAAAACTCATGGAGGACTGCAGCAGGGAGCAGGAGCCTTTTCACGGGGAGCTGCCTTGGCCCCAAGCAAGCTTCTTGAAGGGTAGGGTGGCAGAGAATGCTGCAGGTGGATAAAGTGCCTAAAAAGCCTCAGCACACCTGCCTCTCCCTCTGGGGACTCGGCAATCACACAAGCCTCCAGACAGGGAGGGGGGCACCAGTGCGGTGCTGGGTCCTGGGGCACAGGTCCCAGTCCCATAGCTCCTGGCCCCAGGGAGGCGAGAGGGCACTGCTTCCAGCCCTCGCTCCGGCAACGCAAATGCCATGGGAAGTGATGCCGCGCGTCCTCATTTGTCACTAGGGCCAGCATTAACAGAATGTTTAAAAGTCATGATGTCATCGCTATTAATCAGGGCCCTGCTGGGCCACGCTCCGGCACTGCATATTAATCACCAGCGGCCCCGGGACTCGCTTATCTGGAGAGGCTAAGTTTAGATCCATAAAACATGATTTATTTTTAAAAGTAGCATTATTAAAGATGAGCTACAGCCTTGTTCGCACTCCCGCTGGAGTCTCCTTTAGGAAAAGGTTGGTATTTTGGAGTTGGTATGGAAACTGTCCTTATTATTTTGAGCTTGAGAAAGCTGTCAGGTGTGATACTGGCCTTTGAATATCTTGGATCTTGCCCCTACAAAGCAGAATCATCCCAATGCCCCAGCAGAGTCACAGCTTTGGGAAAAAATTCTGCTTTGAATCACTTTCAACTACAGATGGGTCAGGTCTAACACCTCAGCAAGGAGAGCAGCTGATGTTGAAAGGCTAGTTAGATACAGACCTGAGTGCCACCACAATGGTAATAAATGGTAGTGTCCCACCCCATGTGCCTGGATATGGCCTTTACCAACAGGTGAGGCCTTTGAATACCGGCCCACAACCAACATATAACATAGTAATTTATTTTCTGTGCTCTGCAAAGTGCTCCTGTTGGATCAACAGCATGATTGATCCACACAAATGAGTTTGTAAAAGCCTGCCTGCACTCACACTTATATATGAGTTTAATTACAGTGACTTTAGCAATCATATTAGCTCTGGTCCAATCCTCACACAAGAACTGTACCAGTTTAATAAAAGCATTTTCTAAATCAGTCTGCTAAATTTGATTTGCCTCCTTGTGCATCTGCTTGTACTTTGGATTGAAGAGTGTTCTGGTGCCAGTTTGGTGTGCACAGGCGGTGTCTGTGTGGGGTGCCCCAACCCAAAATAAGAGACTCCACCAACCTGTTCCAGCAGTTCCACTAACTCTGTTCTATGCCAACCCAGTTAAAACCAGTGCAAATCCCATGTGTGAGGCCAACCCAAGAGATCTGACAGACAGAGCAGGATTGAGGAAAGCCTCGCCGGCACAATATGCATTAATTCCATCGGCAAGGGAAGACTTGCTCCTTTATTGCCCACAACAGCCATCAACAATTATCATGGTACCCTCTCACAGGAACCATAGGGTGATACCAGATCCCCATGTGGCTGTAGGAATCATACTGCGCCCTGTGTCATTGCCATAGCAGCTGGTCACACTGCTATGTGTGCCATTAGTTGCCACTGTGGGGCAAAAGACCAAGACCAGCCCTACTCTCCTCTGGTGACAACTGCCTGAACCCTGATGCCCCACAAGCACTGTCCTCCTGCTCTTGCCACCATGGGGGGTGAGTGCTGAGTCATTTAGCAGCTCCATTGCTCCCAAGCTAATGACCCAGCTTCTTGGCCTGCCTTCCTGGCCACACCATCACCTCAGGCAGGGCTGTGCAGTGAAGCTCATCTGAATGAGCATGGGGCCTCTTACTCATATGCAGAGAGAGAGACGTAAAGCTGCGATCAGTCATGTTGACAAGCCTTGGGATCCCATCTGACAGCAGCAAGGGGACTCAGCAGACCAGGATATTCATCAAAGTGCTTAAATATGAAACTGGCTGGATATGCACTGTTATCTCAAAGGAGCCAAAGTTTGGCCTGCCAGTCTATAGTCAGTGGAGAAACAACCCCTCATGGCTAAGCTGCTCATTCAATACCTCTCCCTTCGGGTCAGACTTCTGATGAACATGGTCTCCTGAACAGCTCTTTCCCATTGCCTGCCCCTGAATTCCCAGAGTCTGGATGCCATGACTGCCCATGTTGCAATTCAGGATGGACCTTCAGAAACCCAAGAGCCAGAGGTCAGCAGGGCTCACACAGTTCTACTGCAGAGGTTTCCTGCAGACACGTGTGCTGATAGCAGGGCCAGGAGAAGGGGGGGAAGACTCGCAGAGCAACCTAAAGGACAAGGTTAAGTTGCAATTGCCTGCTACCTATGCCTAATGTAATGAATCAACATGCTGCAGATAAACACAATTACCACACAATTTACAAGCACATCCCTTTGGGAGGCACGACCATGTCACAGGTCCTCCATCTCAGAGTTTCTGGAGCTGAGCTCACCTTGGAGGGCTTACCCTGACTGACACAGCTATGATTTTCTGCAGTTTTTACAAGGTTCAAATTAGGGGAGTAGGGGCATTAAATTTAAAGAGGTATGGTGGGCTTTTTGGTTTTTGCTTTTTTTCTTTTGGGTTCACTACCTTTCATGATCCAAAGCAAAGGATGAAGAACGTGGGGAAAAGTTGGCAAGAAGACTAAGTCCAAGCCTCCAAAACTCTGCTTTTCCTTCTAGTGGGAGTAGGATTGAATGTCCACCCCAGACAGGCTGCCCCTGGCAGAGAGACATAAACAGAAGGAATGACAGCTCCAGAGCTGTTGCTCCGACAAAAGAAACAGGACCAGCACCTTCCATACCGGGTTTGATTAGGCAGCTCTCAAATGGGGCAAGCATGGGGCTTTGGCTCAGCTTTACCAACAGAGACCACCAAATGAACGTCACTACTTACCTCCCCTTCCACGTGTTCATGGCACTGATGCCCTCTATGGGGAAAGCTGTACAGGGGGCTTACCCCCCAAAAAAGGCACTCTTTCTGCCATCCACCCCTGCACATCTCCTTTTTCCCATTCAAATCCCCTACGAACCATGCTATTTAAATCCCTATTTTACTGTAGTTGGCTCATCATGTTCCTCTGCTCATTAGGCTGGCAGCGCAGGCTCAGCAGCGTTTGCACTTCAGCATCAGGATTTCTGCTGTAAAGTATGACTGTCATCCACTTGCCTGGACATGATGTTCCTAAAAATAGCCTCATCCTTGTTTGCTTACTCTCTAACAAAACAGGCAGTCTCTCTTCCCGAACCTTGTTCACCAAATTCCCTTCTCAGATCCTCAGAACTTCTTGGTCTCCTCCTCTCTACAGAAATTATTACTGCTAAAATTTCTCTGTGCCAAGCCATCAACCCACCTCAAACCTTCCACTGAGTTCCTTCCTCCTCAGTTCCTGAAGGTCAGAAGATGGGCATTCACTCACCCCACAGGCATAACTGGGTCTCCGGTGATGAACAGCTTAGCCACAGCCTGGCACTGAGAGCGAATGGTAACAGCTGCCTGGGGAACCCGATGGGGTACCCGATCACGTAAGCAGGTTGTGATGAACCCCCAGCAGTACTCCTTACTCATGACAAGAGTGTATCTACAAGGGAAAATCCCACTTCTGACAGAGCCACATAACATATCCCAACTGGAGCAGACTCATCCTGCAATTTGGAGGGAGAGGAGGCAATTTACAACTCCTTATATTCAGGGATCTCAGTGTAAGACAAAGGAAACCTGGGGCTGGTTGTGTGCCTTTACCAACAGTACAGAGAATCCATGCCAAGCAATGCAGAACTGCAGCAGCATGGATGTCACCTTCCTGCCCTCCTCACCTCATCCATCTTCTAGGCTCCACCATATCCCACAGCCACAATGCCTCTAACACCTCTACCACAGTAAAAAGGCAGAGGCAGACAAGCAGCAGGCCTCACCTCAGCATGGGGGAGAGGCTTATGGGGCTGGGGATGCCTCTGGCCATTGTTCCCTACTGCCAGTGCTCTCCATCTCTTGGAGTCTCCAAGCAAATCAGAAAGATCGCACAACCTCAGACTGCTATAAGGGGGAATTGGGACTTCATTATCTTGTGGAACTGGTGATGAAAAGGAGTATTTCTGCATATCCCAGAGCTCTTAGCACAGTACATACCAAAGCCTTGCTAACTGTTTATTATTAAGATCTAAAAATCAGTTGTGTGTCTTTGTAACTCCTGTTCTCAGTTGATGAGAAGAGCGCCTCAAGGGAAGGGAAAACATTTTCCAGGAAAGAAGCTTTTAACATTAGAAAGCAGGAAACCAAGCGGTGCCCCTTGTGCTTCTGCCTTACATGCTGGGTGCAGCTCCTGCCCGGTGCAAGCGTGGTGGAAGGAGCAAGCTGCCCGGCTGGCCCCAGGTGAGTAGGGAGTGCTGGGCAGCTGCTCACTGCCACAGGGCAAGCAGCAGCACTACTGAGTGGAGAAGACGAGTTCCTGCAACCATCCTAGCCCACAGATCTCCCCCCACTCAAACTGCATGGTTAAAAATTGTGGAAACAAGTTCCATACCAAAATTTGAGCCACCCAGTTATAGTTTAATCTCCCTTAGGAGTGAGGTGAAGTCTCTTGAAGTCCTCAGCAGCACTGGTTGCACAGCCTGGGGTGGCAGGTGAGAACATCCAGCTCCCAAGTAGTTGCTTTTTTGTGCTCTGTGCCCTGCCAGGGCAAAGGATGTTCCTGTCCCTCCAGACACATAACCCATGAGACGAGAACAGATAGGCTCTTTCCTGAATGCTTTGGGCACTGTTTTTTATCACCTAGCATCCTAAACTATAATTTCTACATCTGGGCAAAGCAGCTACGGAACACTCTCTTTCTGATTTGGTAATGACTTAAATACTCAATACAAGCATAAATGGCTACAGCTAGCATAAGTGAACTGAAAATCTTGCTTGTGTGAACTCATCAAGCAGAACCTTCAACTTCCAGTGGCTCCGAAACCAGCTTCAGTTTACACACACTCTTATTTCTTCCCTCTCTAATGGCATTTATCTTTCCTCAAAATCAGAAAGGTCAGGCCAGGAGTGTCTGCGCTGTATCCAGAAGGTACAGTCACTGCACGAGTTGGAATACCTGACCATGTCATCACACTTAATTAGTCTCCTGTTGGCATCCACTATGGATACAATGCTTTCGCAGCTCCAGCCTGGCACATCTGCACATTTTGCAGAGTGGACACAGAGCAATGCAGAAGCACCAGCGAAGTGCTGCAATGGGTGAAGGGACCTGAATGTACAATGTATTGCACTGTGTTTTGATGGATTCTCTTTCTCAAATGGACGTAATAGTTTCTCCAGTCTAGCTCCAGAACCTGAATTCACAGGCTAGCACTGTCTGTGCTGTCCAGTGTCACCACACAGGGTGCCCTCAAGTTGTAATTAAGATTTAACCACAAAGAAGTGCACTTCTATGCTGCAAAGACTTCTAAGAGCCAGGTCCCTATGTGGGTGAAAATACTCTTCACTTCTATGACAGTATCAAATCAGGGTTGCTTTGAAATGTGAGGCTGAATGATGGCAAACGTGCATATCTGCAATTGCTTCCTTGCTGAGAGACAAACCAGGAAAACATGGCTGTGACAGATCCACTAGAAGGACCAGGTCAGAGGGGACCACGAGAGCTGGAAGGATTCTTTCCCAGTCCTCACCTCACCCCACAAGTGAAAAAAGTCAAATCTCTTCTCTGAATATTTTCCTTTGGTTCCTGGTTGCATCTTTTTAGAAGGCAGATCTAATGAAAACACAAGAGAGTCTGTTCTTTGTGGCCATGAGGTTAATAAGAGTGGAACACAGGAGCAGCAGGAGCTGCAGGAAGAATAATTCCTTTTAAAGCTGGAGATAGGAAGCCTATAGGTGGTAAGTGTGACATTTCTGCACGGAGGAGTCCAGCTTAATTACCTACAATTCAAAGGTAGGAAGTTATACAGTAAGGCAGGCAAAAAGAACGTGGTAGGAGAGGACAGGCTTTGGCCGCTCATGAAGATTTAACATCATTAACTCTCCGGTTTCCAAGAATGTTACTGTATTTTCACTGGCCAAATACCAATACGGCTAATTGCATTTGTGTTACCTGCAGTTCAATGAGAAATTGTCTCTTTCTCATTGCCTGCACTGTCGTATAGTACCGGAACACAGAGCAATACCAAGCAGAGTGGCTTTACTTCATTTGTAGGTAAAACAATTCCTGTGTGCATTAAGCTTGGCTCAGCAAGACAGGCAGACAACACCAAGGGGATGGAGCTGCTGTTATTCAGATGGCAGTCAGTTCTGGCAAGCTGACAGGGACAGCATCCACAGGTGCTAAGTGCCTGAAAGTTATTTGGCAGAGCCTGCATGACTGGGTAGTGCTGGTAATCATAATATCTGGCCAACTGAATATCTGAGTCACCTATTCACCTACTCAGTATTTGTGTATGCTACAGACAGACATATGGTTTACAGCAGACTAGGGAACAGACATGGCTGCACACTCGTTTCTTCATCTGTCCCAGGATTCGCTGATGCATTCTCAGTTGAGACGGACACAGGCCAAACTTCCTTTCCAATATACCACTAAAAAGGCTATATTCTGACAGCTGTTGTTATTGCCTTAATCTCTTCTCTGTTGCTCATACCTGATAAAACGAGTAACCGGTGGCCACCTCTGAGTTACCAGGCTCCCAAAATCAGGTGTACTGAAAGACCAAGATCTGGGTTCCCAGGTACATTTTCTTGTGCTATGAAGTCAGTGTAAGAGCCTCCCATCACCCCTGCCCTCTTGTCTGGACGCGATTTGCATCTGTTCAGTTGCACCAATACAAGTGACCAATGAGGCCACATAAAATAAAATAGGTACAATTAGTTTAAAAAACCCAATCCAACGCCCTAAAACCCTGCAACAAAATAGCATAATTTCCCCAAGCTGACTGATAGGGCCTCCTTTCCCAGTGCTGCATCTCACACAGTGGAAAGAAGAGTATCACGAGGAGAGCTCCTTCCCTTGGGTCTGCTCCTGACCAGACAACAGTGGGGAACCATTGCACAGTCTAGGCTTAGTCCATAAAGTAGTTTTGTTCTGTATAGACAGCAAGAGAGAAGGCAAAGGGAGAGAATCAGTATCCACATGTGATTGTCAGAAAAAACAAAACATTACATGGAATCATGTAACACTTTCTTTGCAGGGAACCACTTGGCTGAATTCCCTCTGAGATGGGTCCCCTGGTGAGCAGATGATGGCCAACAGGCCTGCCCCTCCTGCTCCTCCTGCGCTCCTGCTGCTGGATACGAGGAACCTGCAGGAAGAGACACTGTATACCCACTACGTTCACCATATACAGCCCCTCAGCTGCACCAGGACAGTCACCACCTGCAAGCTGCCACAAGCCAGATCTGATCAAATCTGTTTCCTTTGCCCTGCAACACTGCAGTAAATGCTGTTTCTGCTTGCATCTGCTCCGAGCACCTCCCTCCATCACCACCTCCCAGCTGCTGTGGGATCACTTTGGCACCCTCCTCCCATGTCATTGTATTTTCTGGCTGGTAAAAACACCCGTGACCAATGTGGCAGGAGCACATAGACAGACCAGTGCCAGTGCTGAAACACCAACCCGAGATGCTAAGGACTGGGGTCCTAGTGTTGAGATGACTCAGGAGAGACCCCTTCCCTTAGAGCTGAAGCAAGAAGCCACATCCACAGCATTAACCGGGACAAGGTCCAAAAGGGCTCCAGCTTTTTTGCCTCTAAATACTCCCTTATCATCCTCAGCTAAGAACGCTGTTCCTCCCCCTTTCTCTTTGCTCTCAAGCAAGAAGATTTAGGGAAAATTCAAAGGCAAAATTTTCAGAAGTTGACATCTCTGAGGTAACTGATGATGGAGACTTCTGATTTCCGAACACCCTTCTTCATTCTGCATGCATTGGTCATAGGTGCTTAAAGTGGCAGACCTGGAAGGGTAAAAAACTTCCAGAGCTGCAGTTTTTTAATGGAGCGGATGGAGCCTCTTCATAACTGAGGTTGTAATCAGTTTCCGCTCTCAGCTCTGACTTAAATAACTCTTCATATGCATTTCTCTAACTTCAGCTCATAATTGCAGGGTTTGGTATTGAAGCTAAAAAGACTGTTTTTCCCCCTTCCCTCCTCCTCGCTGCAATTTGAAGAATTTGGACCTGTAATTCAAAGAGTTAGGCAATGCCAGACTGAACCTTTGCCAGACTAAATGTTTCCTTAGCTTCTTTCACTTGAGAAAACAAAACAAAACACCCCCCCCCAAAGAGAGTTTTTTAATCTCCCTAAATGACTCAAAATACAAATCTCTTTGAAAACATATGCATAGGCAGCAGTTGCAGAAAATAAGCTGCAAGTCAGAAAGTCATAAACAACCAATGCACTTAGCTGTCATAAACTAAGTGTATATATAGTTGGTATTCTGGTAGCCAATGTTAGCTGGAAAACCTTCCAAAAGCTGAAATCACACGATTGAGGAGTTTTTCTCGTTTCAGTCGAAAACAAAATCTCCTAAAAATCGGAAGACTCTTTTCCACTGGAGACATGGAAAATTATCAAAACACTTTCCACTTGCTCTGGAAGTAGCAAATTGCTGCATACAGAAAACACAAAATTCTTCCTATGCTGTACTAAAGCAGCTTAGACTTTCCATTACTTTGGCTCTGTTTTTTATGTCTAGAGGTTAAAGTTTTGGCCCCAATTATATGTGCAACCTAGTATTTTTGCTATTTGCATAAACTTCATGTTTGCACTAGATTCAATATAAAACACAATCCAGCCATTTAGTTTGTTCCTACAAAAGCACCCCCCAAAAAGAAAAAGTATTCAATCTCTGCAAGTTGTAGATCTTCCATTTTTTCATATTGATTGCTGTTTTCAAATTTCTGCACGCGGCCAATTAACAAATCTTTTAAAAATGTCATTAGAAAGACAGAAATCAAGTGCATTTTCTGTAGCAGCAAACATCATGTGGCAAAGGGCTGTGTATCTCCCATCTGTCCCTGACAGGCGCTCTGTAAGCCTTGCAGACACTTGGTTTTTTTGGCAATTCATTCCCATACACAGGGAAGAGTCCTATAAGAAATAGGGAACTCCAGCTGCCCAAGCTGTAGGGGTGCAGGGCAGGGCAAGGGAGCAATGCAGTCAACAGGCAGAAATACAAAGGTACCCAGAATGGAAAGATGAGGGGGACAAAGAGGGTCCTCAAGTTGCTCATGAATTAGCCTGTACAGAGTACAGGCTATGGGCCCCACATAAAGAAATTAAACCTTGCGCAGGCTTCATTAATTTGAATTTAATGGTTACTGTGACTTGCATTTGTAAATAGTTACGCACATGTGTGGCTGGAGTCACACGTAGTTCTTCTGATGCTAGTAAGAATTCACAAACTTTATACAACTTATGTATATATACGGATACAGAAACCTCTGGCTGCTGCACTTAAACCTCCCTTCTAGGCATCTAATAGCCAATAAATAAATAAGGGAAAAGGAAAGCAAATATATCCTGCTGTATGAGGTCTGGCAAAATAAGAGCTGACTTAATAAACACCCCGCTGCAAAATACCCTTAATTCTGCCTGCCTGGTGGGCAACGACTACCCATTTCTGAAAGACGCACTTCTAACAACCACAACCAGACATTCAAAGAAACATTGTCTACAGGAAAACAAATCCATGGAAGGCATGACATTTTGACAACCTTCCCTCCTCTGGACAATTTAATCTGGCATGTAAGTAATGTACTGGTCTGGTTTGATGAAATGGACACTCTGGCCCTTTCTTTACACTTGAAGATTGATTGATTGTTTGTACCTGAACAATTATGCCTTAGCAAACAGGCAAAAAGAGAAACAAACCTTTGGCCACAACATTTAATTTCTGCTAGCATCATTTCACAGCTGTTACTTCCCTGTTTACTCAAAAGGAACTTACATCTTGCTTTGTAAAATGCTTTACGTTCCCACCCTCATTTCCATACTCTGCTGTAGGTAAAAACCTATTTCCTTTGAGTTCCTTAATTGAAATACATCTAATTCCACAGGCGCTTTCCAAGATTTGTTTACAGCAGAACTAGCCACTTAAAAAGCAACAATGTTTTTTAAAGGAACACATCCCCGTATTCACAAACAACTCCTCAGATTATTGTCAGGAGGAGTATGCTCAAATACGTCTCATCTTTTACCCTCTCCCTTTTAGCTTTTTGCACTCCTTTCAGCTTGGACAATGAAAATCAATGCAGCCGCTTTCCTCCAGTGAATTTGAGAATCAGGTGACACGGAACCAGTTTTTGTTTTAAGATAACCCTTTGCACTGGAACTTTTAAAAAAATGAACTACTTAATGGGAATTATTTGCTCTTGGCTTGTGTGGGGAAAAGAACCCCAATGACTACCTTTTTTTTTTTTTTCTTCTCCCTTTTTAAACAAAGCAAAAATTTGTCAGCCAAATAGGAATTGACAGCGTTCCTTTAAAAAGCAAAATAAAGCTTGCCCCAGCTGGGCACTCACCAGGCTGCTATATTTGTGTCTCACGTGCTGGGCCCATGTGCAATTCCACTTCCCTTGATCTGAACAGGCTTGCTGTACTGTGTCTTCCCTCGCCCCCCCAGCACACTTCAGCCTTTTCTCTGCCTCCCGCTCCGTGTCACCCCTGTGCCCCGGTGGAGTACAGCTGATCCGAGCTCCCAAGAGCAGCCTCAGACTCGGGTGCTGGCTCCAGCTCCAAACTCTGCTCAAGCCCATCCTTCCCCCAAACCTCCGGAACTGCGAGCAAAGGCTGGAAATTGCCACTCAGCCTTCCAGAAATGCGTCCTACAGAAAACTTACAGGGTCTATCATTCTTTACTTTGGCTGTCATGAGAACGGGAGAAATATATAATACTAAAAAGCATTTTCAATTGTATTCTGACTCTGTTTCCTCATCACTGGGAGACATTTTTGGGATGAGCCTGCTAGGTAGCCAAGGGTCCCAGCTCACAAACAGGAAACACATTTGCCTTTTTTCTTTTATCTAAATTTCCTTCCCCTACCTGGTTTCACAACTGAAACAGACCCCTCTGCTATTAAAACAGGCATTTTTGCTCCTCCCTGTGACCAGGCTTCTGGTTCTTAATTCTCCCTGAAGGCTCACAAGTAAGAATCACAGCCATCATGTTGACTTAAAATGTCCCGTCTCTGTCCTAATGCAGAGAGACTTGAGATGCTCCTAAGAAGCTCCTAGAGCTCTGCACTTGGCAGCCTGGAATTTTAAGATGAATAGTCATGAATTTCAATGTGCCTTAAAACACCAGACTGCAAACTGCAATTGTTCAGGATGTGCTTCTTGAGAAATTCAGTTGTCCAGGAATGGGATGGGCATGATCTGCAATCTGAGCCTTTTAGGATGTGCAGCACGACTTGGTATTAATTCCTGACTTGGTATTAATTCCTGACATCTTTGTTCTTCTGGTAGAAGATATTTCTCTTTCACTCTTCCTTCTCTCAAGAAAATATTCATCAGCTGTGTGCATGGATGTCCATCTTCCCTCCTCTTCCCCCCAATCTCAGGTTGTTCCCATTTGAAGGAGACACACCAAGACTTAATGAGCTTTCCTTATTACACCAATACATTCTTAACAGCTTCTGAACACTGGCCACAATTCACAACTGGTTCTCCAAATCAGCATAGAACATTTCCATTTCCTATTTTACTACAGAAAACCTGTAAATCCAAAAATAAAAAATCCAAAATAAGCAATCAACTACAAACTAAGGGCATGTTTCTGAAACAGAAAACGAGACAATGGGTCTCCTTGGCTTGGCTATATCAACACAAAGTTTTTCTGACAGACTTAATTCTTATCAGCATCAGACAAGAAAGTCATCACCATTAAATTGTTCTTACTAAAAGCACTGTCCTGAACAAAGGATGATGCAACTCAAAGGGAAGAGAAAGAACTGGTGGTGGAATTTGTTTTCTCTCTTGGGGCTCAGTTCAGCTCCTCCTGAAGAGGATTTCTATTTGCTTGTTGTATTACCATTTATATGCAGGTCATCTGAGAGAGAGAGTGTGTGTGTGTGCGAGAGAGAGAGAGAATTTCTGCTAATAAATACTCTGACAATTGTTTTGTAGTTTCAGTATTTTCAAACTGCTAAACAAATTAAGAATAGAAACAGAAAAAAGAATTAGGTCTTCAGCAGTCATGTGACATTCTATTTTAAGCTTGTTTCTGATGACATGCTCTCTGACATTTTTTTATAATGTCAGTGACTTTTAAAATTAGAGTTCAATCAACTAATTTCCAGTGCTCTTGTGCATTACATTTCAACAAGATGAGTCTACTAAAGTAGTTTTAATATCTCTTTTGTTTTGGTTCTATTTTTTTTGTTCTTGTGCTATAAAGTGGCAAAGTGAATGAAAGGACATTTTGCCATCTGAAAAACTCCACCTTTAGGTAGCTATAGCCAAGAACCCAGTGAATCCTGTTCATTTCCTACTAGGTGAAAACCTCTTAGTCAAGGCTTCACATGGTCTGTCTTTTGGGGAGGATTTTATTCCTTTGTTTATCTATCTCATAAGGCAAACATCTGTTCAAAATCAGGTAAATTCCAGTCGAAACTTTAACTACAGAATAGCTACAGACAATTCAGAATAATTTCAGTTAGAAGAATTCATTCACCAGAGCCCTTGCACAAATTCTTCACCATATGCAGAAAACTACAAACAACAAATTATTTTACGGAAGTAAACACACATTAAAATTTGCATTGTAACACAAGTAACTTTAAGATTGGAATGTAAAAAGAGTTTCCATATAAAGCAGCACAGAAACAAAAATAGGCACTGGTTATATTTTATGCATTCAGTTTACTCCTTTTACACAGTTGTGCCAATGGACTGGATATTCAAAAAAGAAATCAAAAGTAAAATGTAAAAGTGAAGACACTTGAGAAGCCACTTCTTTTAGAGAAGAGATCTTAATGTGGACTTGTATCAATTGTAGGCGTGACTGGATTTGACACTAGAAGATAACACAATTAGGTTGTTACTGGTACTGATACGTAAATCAAAGCAGAGCTACAAGAAGTGGGCTGTTCAACTTCAATGAGCATTAAATGAGAAAAAACAAACGCAAAGCATCCATGAAGTACATGCAATGTGAGGCAAGCCCAAAGGAATTCAAAAGCCCAAGTAAACAAAACTGCTAACCAGTGACCCAGTGGGAGAAGGGCACTTAACACAGCAGCTCCAATCCTCTGCCTTTGCAGCTCAGTCAGTGCTTACAAGTGTTGCTGTTGTACATACATTGACTTCGGGAGAGACAAGGACGAGAAGGAAGAAGTGAAATGGCAACACCATTATGGCAGCAAAAGCTCTGGAGGCGAAAGAGCTCAGTCCCAAAGGCAGAACCAGTGACACAGGTTTGTTTCATAGCTGGAACCAAGGTAAACTGGGATTATGAAAGCAGAAGGCAACTTTAGTGAGAGTGAACAAGGAATGACAAGAGTTCAAAACCCGTGCAAAGAGTAAGAAGTAAACCAGTCATATAAAAACAAGGGGGTTCAACAAGGCAGACTGCAATGCACACAGAAAACAGGTTGGTAGGCTTTCACAGGAAGTGAGGCTGAAGGAGAAAGGAGACACAGAAAACTGCCAATTCCTCAAAGAAACAATACTGAGAGACCCAGTGCAAAGTGTCCTATTGCAGCAGATGGGAAGGCAGGATGGAAGGAAGCAGGAAACCAATCCAACTAATCATGAGCACTTTCTCGAGCTCATATGAAAGGAGCACACAGTCTGTAGGGCAGGCTACTAAGGTGGGGGAAAAGGATGCCGGAATGCAGCCAAC
>NW_010535400.1:145816-166056 GCF_000687285.1 Phaethon lepturus
CATCCCCTTCACTCACTAGTAGTGAGAAGAACAGAAATAAAAGTGTTAATGGAAAGGGACAGATGACAGTCTAAAAGCTGAATAA
Organism: Phaethon lepturus; assembly: GCF_000687285.1. Lineage (NCBI taxonomy): Eukaryota > Metazoa > Chordata > Aves > Phaethontiformes > Phaethontidae > Phaethon > Phaethon lepturus. The sequence goes on from NW_010535400.1 coordinate 145,902, forward strand.
TTTTTGGAGGCCAGTTCATTAAGAAGGTCAAGTGCAACCATCTAATTCTATGCTATTAATGTCAACGGCATGAAAGCTCAGGCTATGAAAGCCTAGAAAAAACCTAAAGGAATAGGTTTTCAAGCTGGCTGGTTCTGATGAACTTCTTCCTTTGAATACTTAGAGAACTGGCTGAAGCAATTTCAGTTCATGGAGAACATGAATCATAGAGAACAGAAAAGACTTTAGAAGTCTGGAAAGGGGAAACATGGTGTCTAGCTTTAAAAAATTATGCTAGGGAATTACAGACCACTCAGTTTAACTTCCATCCCAAGAAAAAATATTGAAACAAATAATCGAACTATATGTAAGAAGCTAAAAGGATAAGTACGAAGAGATGAGTAACAGATCCTGTTGAATTGTCAGAAAGAAATTGTGTCAAGCCAATTTAATTTCTTTGTGTGACAGGTAATGGGCCTTGGGCAAAGGTGACAAGCAATAGATGCCATATATCTTGACTCTTAGTAGGATTTGTGACACCAGTGCCTGTGATATTCTCTTCAGCAATCTCAGAAAACATGGACTAGTAACTACTCAAGGGTAGGCGCAAAACCAGTGGCACAGTCTTACTCAGAGGGCAGCTCTCAGTGGTTTCTGTCAAAAAGGGAAGCTGCACTGAGTGAGAATCCCCAGGGATCTCTCCCGGGACAAGTATGCTGAACATTGTCCTCAACCTGAATGATGGTGTGGAGTGGAGATCTGGTTTATAAATCATACACATGATACCTTGATAGGAAGACTGCAAGAATACTGGAAGCTAACATTAGAATTTAAAAGGACCTTTACAAAGTGGACGAGCAATCTTAGAAATGGAATTAATTTAACAAAGATCAATTAAAGCCTTTAACAAGAGTAAACAACTGCATGGACACAAGATAAGGGAAAAACTAATTAGTCAGAAGTTCTTCAGAAAGAAAATGATCTGAGGTGGGCAGAATGTGGGGAATTGCCAGCTGGACTTATATCAACAGCATCATAATATTGCAAAAAAGGCAAATATCATGTAGACATAGGAATCTGGACGCATGGCACAATCTTTCCACTCTACCAAGCATTGAGTGGCTGCAGGTGGAATACCGTGTCCTGTTTTGGGCATGACACTTTAAGAAAGATGTAGACCCAAGAGGAGAAAACCTAGAGGAGGGCAAACAAGAACAGTCACAGAGCTAGAAAACACCTCTTTCAGGCGAAAATTGAAAGAAGTTGGGCTAAATCTGCCAGCAGAAAGGAAGACTGGGGGAGGCATGGTAGGAATCTTCAGGTATATAAAAGATCATTTACAAATGGGAAAGGAATAATTTGTTGTTCATGTCCATTGCAGACAGAGCAAAGAATAGCTGGTTTAAAACAAACAAACAAACAAACAAAAGCTTAAAATAATAGCTTAAAAAGGAAGATGCATGCTAGCTAGCAAGCAGAATGTAAGCTCTATTGATAAGCACAGTAAAGTACTCAGAAGTTTGCTTGGGGAGGACATGGAGTTTCCATTACTGGACAGCTTTCAAAACAAATCATATGTCAGGAATGACAGATGTACAGGTTACTGCTTCAAGGTAGAGAGATGGGCTTGTGATGTTTTTAGTACCCTTTCAGTCCTATTTTTAGGACATTTTCAGTCCTATTTTTAAGACTGAAAATGTTCAGGTAAAAGCACTTTGAATTCTGGCATCAACATTGCTTGCACACTAAAAATGATGTCTGAGAGATGCAATCAAAAAAGGAAGAAATACTTTAGGTATGTTTCCTGAAATGTGTGTTGCTGCCACTGCGGGATGAAATTGCCAGAACTTTGCCTCCTGAGGTTTGGTGAGAGACTGTGTCATAGCAAGGGTTATATTGACATCAATTCAAAGATATTATTTATCAGAGAAAATAAAAACTTTTATTGTGACTTAAAGCCTGTTAGCCCTTGCTCTTATAAAGCCCCAAGAATCTGGGCAACATATTCCTAGAGAGAAGGCATAAGCTGATTTAGGTAAAACAAGAGAGACTGTGTGGGATTTAACTTGAATGTGACATCTCAGATTTCCATTGTGCAAACTGTCTTCAAGTATGTTGATGGGTTAAGAGAAGTGCTGAGATCTTAAGGGAATACTTTTAAGCACAATCTTGAAGTAATTGAATTAAATCACTCCTCCACACACCAAGTTCTCACAGGGAGAGCTAACAATAAATACACAAATATCTATGTAAGGGCTTCATTAAGATCACTTACATTTGGAGTTTGATTTTTTCTGTCATCTCCAAATGCCACAGCAAATCTTTCCAACTTCTTGACAACCAGGACAGCAAATTCTGCTAAGGCAGTTTACTTGGGAGGCTGAATGGTAAATATATCTTACAGTATTACATAATGGTAGGAAAACTACTTCGGGTGGTAGCAGGGATTGTCCCTGGGACCACAATTCAGCGTGGAAGCTACCAGGAGAACAGCCCTGAGTTGTAAGATAGAGCCATGGACTCCATTTTTAGTGGTGGGGAACTGAAACAGAGACAAAGGCCCAGATTCCCAAAGTGTTCCTGGGCTCTTCAGGGCACACCTGCCTTTACAGATCTGTCTCTATATGAGTTTATTGCAGTTAGACAAGAAGGCAGAACGTAGCTGGACCCACTGTCACATAAGACACCAGATATGAGACAATTTCAATTAGTTCTGACACAGAAACAGTGGTCTCAGCTACTACGTCCCTGCAAACTTCAGAAATGTAGTGAAAAGAAGGACAGAGGCCCAGTTATTGCCTGCCCTTCCTGAAAAGGACAGACTGTGACTTCTCAGACATCAGGGAAGCCCCAAGGGTCGGTGCTCTTATGACTGTCCAAGCCAAATGGGAATTTTCATCTGGAGCTTTTCCTGACACCAGGGAATCCAACCACAGAACAAATGGGAGGGCATCACATCCACTGCTCAGGGAACGGTGTGTGGTTTTAGCTCAGTTAAAAGCAGTTTTAGGCAATTATTACCAGCAAATACTGCCAAATTTGAAGAGGTTCTGGTTTCCAAAGGAAACAAAATCACTGTCAAGTGGTCTGCAAATATGATGACAGCCATGGGTGAGTTCCAGCCTGGATGTAAGGTAGTCCTCTGTCCCTCCTCTCAGCCCACCCTGAAGGGCAAGGAAGGCAAGGCAGGAGGGAAGGGGCAGCTCCACATCCTCCTCATAGCTCCCCCCCACCGGGAGGTGGCAATTCAAAGGGAAGTGTTTTATGCCTATAGGGAGCAAAGCCCTGGCCTGCCCCATGCAATCCTTCTTCATTTACAGCCCCTTGTAGAAAGGCGAGTACCTGGCTGCTGCACCCAGCACCTTCCCACCAGCAAGAGCAATTCTGTAAGCTGCTCGCACCTACTCACAAGCCTCCCCGAGTACCTGAAGTGCAAATGTTCCCTAACATTTCTCTTTGGTGCTCCAGTATGTTTCCAGTATGTCTACACACAGGTGCATTAGGGGCAGTTAATCAGAATGGAGATAGTTGGCTTCAAGGTTTCACAGCCATAAAGAATAGGCCATAGTGATCTTCAGTACCTGAACCATGCGGTTGGTGGGAAAGAGCTACAGTACCTAGTCTGTGCAATAGCTAAGCTTCAGAGACTGGAGAACCTGGGACTGGACCAGAGAACAAACAGGGGGTCAGAGACTTAGAGAAATGTGCAGGTGGGAAGGGACCTCCTGAGGTCTCTAGTCCAACCCCCTGCTCAAGGCATGGCCAGCTAGACTAGTATCATCCCAGACTTCCTTCAGAAAACCATGATGCTTCTTGGCTTTAATCCTCTGTATCAGTCCATCTTTGCTGTGCTCAGAGTGTTTCTGCTTGCTTGTGATGTGAGCACTTTTTGCCTGGATCGCTGGCTGGCTTGCATCAGCACGTATGTATTTTGGAATCTGTGAGAGGGGAGGATGGCTGAAATGGCACAGAAGAAGGAGGGTGCCATGATTTGCCTGGGGTCCCTGAAGCAGTTTCATTTCCTTGCTCTGCCAGAGGTTTCCTCTGTAGCCATGGACACTTCACATGGACACCCACCACACAGAGTAGGATTCATCTAACCTAACATCTTACCTAGGAGATAGACTTCCACCAAAAGCTGCCATTATAACCTACAGAGAAAGATCACAGGTCCAAACAACATTTCATCCCATCCTAAACCAGGTATTTCATTTGGGTGGTTTGACCCCTGTATTTAGTCTCTGAGTTCCTGAGCCTCCCACGAAAAAGGAGAAGATAACTCTCCATTATTTCACAGGGGGATTACACACATCAATACAGTAAATATTTTCAGGCCTGCAAATACTAACCATGATCAAGGGCACGAAAGAACCCAAGACGGAAACCTACTGTGAGAATTTTTGCTCTTTCTTATTCATCCTGATCACCAGAGCTGGATAAATTATTTGCAGCAAAAATTTGGCAACATTTCTTCATGAAATTTTGGCACATAGGCATTTTTGATTAATTTGTTCCTTATGCAAACATATTCAAAACAAAATTGATGAGAACGTATTTCAGCCCGTGGACTAAACATAAAACTTTTCCCCATGACTAAAGCAAATTAAAAATTTCAAATGTGAAGTGAAATGTATTTATTTTTGGCAGAGGAAGGGACAAAATGACAGCATCCTCATACACTTCTATTTGAATAAGTTAAACCAAGATGTCCAACCATAGATCTTTCAAGAATTCATATGCTCTTCAAAAGCTGGCTAGCAAATCACTTGGTATGACAAAGCAAAGTCAAATAATACTGGTAATTCTCCCTGATGAGATGAGTTCAAGCTGACAGGACTTTTATAAGCACATACATTTTTTCATTGCTTCTTTCTGTGATTCCATAATCGTAAACAAAATTCACTCGAGAAATGTTTCTGAAAGAAAGGTAAGTGGCGCACTGAAAATAAGCCTTGCCACCATGCAGGGAGAGGGAAGGTGGTGAGATCCTGTACAAAGAAACACCTCCCTGTCTGCTGCAGCGAGAATTACCCAGGCTACGGGTTTCATCCCAGGGCTTCTATAGTAGGTGCTGAACTAAACCAGCTCTGAGCAGCATCCGGCTGGGAGAGATTGGTGCAGGAGCTCCAGCAAACCTATTGCACTGCCATTCCTGGGGAAACAAACATTAGCAAATGCTTTTTTATGGAATTCATTTACCATAGCTCTTTCTGATGACAGGCTGCTGGGGAGCAGAGTTATGACATCCAGAAACTGACAACAAGAGCAATAAAACCTGACATATATCATGAAAGCCAAGCTATGGTACTATGTGTAATTAACAGAGAGTGTAATTATTCACCTCGAGAAGGACTTTGATGGATGCCTCACAGTTAATTCTTTTTTCCTGTGTTTCATCTTCTCTCTTTCATGGCAGCCAGGAAGGCTAGCTTGCAACTTTCAGTTTTTTGCCCTGTTTCTCATCTAAAGATGTTGTATCTTTATGGTCTATAGCCAGGCTTGGAGCAATCCCAGGCTCGACACTTCATCTAACCCTGGCAGTGTTTAGTTTCAGACCTTGCTTTTGGAGCTGAGGGGGCATGTAATTAGCACGGGACTGACCAGATAGGTATGTGTATTAAAACTCCAAGCATGCTCAGTATCACTCAGATATTTCCAAGATCCTGAGTATAACCACATGCATAAGAGCAATCTTCCTTTTCATAACAGCACCATGCCTCTCTTCCTTAGTACCCACTAAACTCTGACACAATTTACAGCCCGAAGAGGAGTGTTTATTTCCCCCAAGTTCTTTAAATTGTCAAGAAATCTGAACAGAAAAAAGAGCATCAGGAAGAGTTTGAAGTTGCCCAGTCCCAATAAACTACAGAGGCGGCACTTAAAAAGCTGCAGTACCATCCACACGGTGGTCTTGGTGGTGTTTGTTGCACTGCTTTTGCATGGAAAGAGAAGCAACTGGGGAGGACTTGGCTCAAGCTCTGAAAATGAGAGGGAGGAGCTGCTACTATACAAAATGTGATCATTTAAAAACATTGCAACCATGGGTAATGTGATCTAGCTGATGCACTGGGGACTGGATAGAAATTTAAGCTCAGTCACATGAATTTGAAGAGCTCCACAACCCTTAAATGAAAGAGAAATTCATAGCCTTGGGACAAAATGACCAAAGCCTTACCTAAAGCCCGTGGAAGGCGACTAGAATGATTCCACAGGCTTTTAGGGGTGTTGTATCAGACCCCAGATGGATGCAAACCTCCGAAGAAGAGGCTATATAATCTTAACCCAGGAACAGAGACATTTTAAACGGCAGTGGATTGCACAGTTGGGCTCTGTATGACTTAGTGATGAATGAGTGTCCATGTTGCATGGTTTCAAAAAGAGAAAGCCGGAGATGAAGGGAATCCAAAAAAGAATCCAGAAGAGAAATAAATGGTAATCACATTTATTTGATTATAATCTGATAATCACAACCCCCCTAGCCACACGAGGTTGAGTGCACAAGCCCAAGACAGTCCCCAGAATTCGGTCAAATACACTATAAATGCAAATACACACGCAAAAAAATTCAAAACTGCTACACATATATTAAAACCAAGAGAGTCTGCACATTTAGAGAACAGAAAGGCAACGGCATATATACTTTTGTAGGCACAGAGAGTGCAAAATAAATGGCTCAGACAGGCAAACACAGCTAAACATTAATAGCATGGCTGTATTCTTTTAAATTGGGTAACTACAATGTGTTCCAGAGAAAATACTGGGACTTGAAAATGACATAGCCCGAGTTAGTAAAAAGTGATGTGTGTTGTAAGCACTACAGAATCTTAAACAGGCTACACAAATCCTCACATCGCCAAATACCACTTTAATAAATTAGTCATTCCCATGTGATGCCCACTCAGAAGAAGGTATTGTTCACCCTAATGAGCAGGAAAACTGAATCTGATCATAGGAAAAAAGCAAGCACTTATTGGTATAGAAGAACAATTTATAGTTTGAAGGAATTATGTGGTTGTAACTGAGAAGTCAAATATGCTATGGATGTGTATTGATTCACATAACCAAAATGTAGTCTGTATAGCATCTGATCAAAATCACTAAAGAAAGGACGGCTAAGGTCTTAGCAGAAAACAGGAATAGTCTAAATGTTAGATATAACATGAGTTTTTGGAAGAAAAAAAATTTTCTCAGGCTCTAAGCTAGTGATTTTTAATACACCATTTGGATATCGTACAGTGAATTTAAGCAAAGGCCATTTGGTACAAATTCTGCTCCCAAGGTATTACAAAGAGTAATTGCACAGATCTTTGAGGGATTACAAGGTGTCAGACTTTTAATGAATGATGTTTTAATTTGGGTACAGGGAAGTTGACATAAAGAAAGACTTTGTCAGGTATTGCAGGAAGCCAGAAAGAGAAGCTGATTCAGTACATAAAATACCTGTGGTCTAAAACACAATATTGTGGCCAAAGGTTGGGCAAAGATGGCTTAATTGGGGTTCCAGATAAAATAAATGCAACAGCAGGATGTCCACCTTACAATGGAAATTAGATCTACAGAGATTTATGGAGATAATAAACTGTATTCCATTATTCATTCCAATTCTAACTAGGGTCAATACGTCCTTAAGAAATTACTGGAAAATTAAGCTACCAGGTATTGGGGACATTAATATGAACAAGGAAATAAACAGTTAAAAACACTGACACTAATCCACCAGCTTAAAAATTTCATAATGACGTTTTCTGTAAAGCCATAATACATGCATATCTTACCTGTTTAGGCTGAGATTTCTAAGCAGAACAGACAGAAACTATTGTCAAGTTGACAAAGAAGTGCTAGTAATTTTATTTGCTCCTCTAAACTTCCTTCAATCTAGATAAATATGAAAGATATTGAGAAAAGAGACTACAAAGCATTTCGAAGTGGTTGTAAAAAATCTTTTGCCTAATTTTCACAGATACTAAGCATTAGCTTGAATTGGAAATGCAGACAGTAAGCACCTTGCAAAATCAGTCCATTTGTCTTTAGCATAGTCTACAACTTCATAGATAAAGTTGATGTTCTTTTACCAGGGAGGAAGATTCCAAAGGCACAAATTGCTGTTTGATGCCCAGTGTCTAATGCACAGCTATGTTCCTAGCTGAAAGTTAGGAATCTAACATTACAATCCTTATTTTCATTTGGATTGTAATTGGATTAAAAATTGCATGCCAAACACTGCTATCACAGCAATGGGAAGTGGATAGTATTTAGATTCACCAAACTGTGTTTTCTGATATATTCAAAACACATACATTAAAGATCACATAAGCAAAATCTGAAATGCGGCTATCTGTGGTATGGGATGCAGCAACTGTTTTGCAGCACTGAATCAGTCCGAAAAGAAAAGGGGGGAGAGAGGAAGAAATTTTAATTGCAAAGAGGAGGAATTCAGAAAGTAACATGTAATCATTTGTATTGGAATTTGATGAAGACATTGATGTTAACACCCCTGCTTTTATGGGAAATATAATCTGATCTCTAACGGCAACAAATGATCAGCACTTCATTTTGATATGCTACTCCTCCATCGGCATGGGGAGTCGCACGCTGCAGCAGAGCACCTGATAAATCCTGGCTCACAGAGCTTGCCTCCATGGAGGTTCTTGAGCTTCTTATTTTCAGGCAGCTGACCCCACCTTACACTCTTTGGGCTGGAGAGGTCTATCACCATCCCAATATTAGGTGATGTGGCTTCAAGCCATAATGTACTGTGCCTCTAGAGGCAGGTGAAGGGAAGCAGCAATCAAGGTTTAAGGTTGGCAGCGTTCACAAGAAACATGAATTTAGCAGCTTTCAACAAAAGTCCGTAACAGAGAAGTCAGAAAATGCAGTATCTTGTTTGTCACACTCCCAGGACTGTGATAACAAGATGTGCAATAAGTCAAGATCGAGTGGATTAACTACTCTCTACGTGAAGCCCAGCACTGGTATGTCAGTGGATCTACAGGACAGGATAAAATTAGCAGACCTGTAGGAAACCTATGAGGACATAAAGGGTACCAATCGTTAGGACTGAAACACACTGGGAGAGCTGGTGTGGGGGGCCCTGAGCTGGGAAAGTTGGGGGTAGGGTGTACAGGGCAGGAGGGGGCCCTGGCAGAGCTTTTCAGCATGTGGTTGTTTCTAATCAGATCTATCCATCCTTCAGTTTTAAATGCTGTGCAGTTTTGTGGCATCTAGGAGAAGAGCAGACATGAGCCCTACAACCCCCACTACTCTGCTTTGATATCTCTGGGGCCTTTATGGAAGTCCCTTCCACAAGTCATCCTATAGGACTGTAATGCATGAAGCATGCTTGGTGTGGCCGAGCAAGCAAAATAGCGAGTTGCTGCCGATGGCACTGATGAGCAGCAAGCCCTGTGCTGGGGACAGAGGTGTGCAGATCCTGCGGCAAGAGTCCACGGCCCCCTGCTTCTTTCTGTGCAACTGGGTTTTTAATACTTCAGTGCTCTCGTCCACTCATTCCCAGCTACTAAGTTCCTGAGGGTTTTTCTGATCCGCATTGAAATGCTATTGCAAGAGCGCACAGGTTCAAACACTCTGCTCCGTGGCTTTGTTTCCCTTTCTGCACCCCCCTCCCCAACCTGTTTCTCCCTTTCCTCATTATTGTGGCAAGGGAAGGAAAGGAAAGGAAACACTTCAGAAATGAAAGATTAGTTTGCTGTATCATAAAGATGAGCTTTGTAATCACTTTCCTTTAAGCAAAGAATTAAAAGATAATAAAAGCCCTAATTAAGGACCTCGTTAGCTTAACTAGATTTTCATATGCAAAGTGATGTTTGCCACGTGCTGCTGCCATCTGAAAATGCCGCCTGGCCCTACATGGAAAGCACCTGTGCCAACTCCCAACTTCATTTTCCTTCTTCATTTCACTCATCACTTTTGCTTTCCCCTTCCTTTCTCCTCTGTGCCAGGGTTGAGCAGGCTCAGGCTGACACGAGGCTGTGTTGTGCTGGGCACACGCAAAACAGACTTGGTGTACCTTATGAACCATGTGGAAGAAATGTCCATGGAAGATGGAGGAGAGCAGAAAGGACCGACATGAGCCTAGAGCACACAGGCTCGGCCCAAGATGAAGGCAGAGGGAGCACACAAGAACCGCTCAGGCCAAGCTGGTCTAGTGGCAAGTGGAGACTAGCTAGGTGCAGGATGCATCTGAGTCTCGCTGAGTGCAAGGATGCTTTGGATGGGTCTGGACTGCCACACAGCAGAGCTGGAGGGAGGACATGCTGGCTGGGGCTAGCCCAGGTCTCGCTCCTGTACAAAACCTAGCTGAGGTTTAGGCAAAGACTTGCCTTAAGGGTTTGGCTTCATTCTTGACTGGAAACAAAAGCTGGATCGTTAGAGACACTGTGCGAGGGGCTTTCCAGAGCTCTGTTCTTGGTCCCACAAGACCCTTGGTGCAGTCTAGCAGGTGGACAGGTAGATGTTTGGGGATGTGCTTAATAGGAGCAATTAGGAAATCATTATACCACACTAATGCGAGCAGGTGAGTGAACAAAATGACTGCTCACTGCTGTCTGAGAAAGCAGCCTGGCCTGGCTGAGCAAAGAGCACTCGGTTATCTGCAGCCCAGCCAGCAGGCACTGCCCAGCAGAGGCCCCGGCAGAGCCAGGAGCAGGCGCCCGCCCGGCTGTAACAATCTGATAAATTCCTACAGCTGGGAACTCAGCACGAGATGGGAATCGGGATTTTCATCCTCGTTAAAACTGTAATCGGAGCCTCATTCTACATCGTTTAGACCCTGCTGCGAACGTGAGCAAACGCCGCAGGGTGCTGAGCAGGGAGGTCAGCCCGGGGCGATGGCGAGTGGCACGCCGGCCAGAAGCAGCGGGAGGCTGGAGGGAGGGCACCGAGGCAGAGACCAGTGTGGCCTGAATGCAACCTCGTGCAGGTATACAAAGACCCCCGTTGTGAACTCCCCAGCTTTCAACTATTTTTCTTAATTTAGGGAATAAGAAAGAAAACACTTCAGTGCTGAGCAGAGACGGGTTTGAAACAGAGCCTCAGGGTTCAGCTTTCAGCTTGAGCCTCTCAGTGTGAGTGGTTGGACACTCTCACCCCAAACCTGGTGGACCTCGCATCTCCTGGTCTGAAGCCCCAGTTTTACAGTCAATAGCCCCTCTCTCAACTTTCACCCCAGGCCAAGATGTAAGGAGACTTGATATAACATTACTAGATTGGAGACTGGGTCGATCCATTTATTAGCTCAGAATTTTCTTTGTTTAATATAATTGATTCTTGCCTTTCCTCTGTAAAACATGGGAATGGCTTGATACGGTGGGGTTCATATAGTTTGAGAGCAGAGATGAAGAGCTATAAACCAGATCCACTCATCGCATCCAGCACTTAGACACCAGACTCCTGGCTGGGCCCATCTCCAATCATTATATGTACTTGTGCAGATGAGGAAACTGCCAATGTGCCTTAAATATAGTTTAAAAATAATCAGCAACAATCAAAGTACTTCTACTACATTATGGGTTGAGACTGAGGTAATTTGTTAGTGAGGGTCAGGCAAACTACCTTAATTTGGCCTTCCACCACTTCCCACCTCATGGACCAACAAGTGTATCATAACTATTAGAACAACTTCACCGAATGTTACAATTACTCATGTCAAATGAAAATGTAATGCAGTTAACATGCATGCTGGCTCCCCGCTGCTACTGCTGATGATTATTGCTATTAGAGCATGACCAAACAGTCATTCAAATATAAACAGCAGATTTGTTTTGATGGTGTTCGTGGCCCATTTTATTCGCTTGCTGCGAACATTAACACAAATGGCTTTGGTTTGCAAGACTGTCACTGGGGAGAGAGACAAAGTCAGGAGTACCGTTGTGCTGACTACGTATCAGCTAAACTCTGCACTGGAAGATTTTGCATGGCTCTGTGGAAAACTTGACAGCCACCTCATCAGAGAGAAAAAGCAGAGCTATGCAAGTCCGAGTGCTCGTCGCGCAAGATGAGCAGACGCTACCTGAACAAAAAATCATGGCAATCCACTGACGGGTAACTCTCACTGAAGCACATTCCTGCCGGCCATTCAGTAAATGCCTGGGAATGGCAGCTACAGTGAAACGTGGTACCCAGCTCATTTGCAGGAGTTTCTGATCCAAAGCCTCCTAAAGGAAAAGATGACTTTCCATTGACTTAAATGGTTTGTATGTTACAGAGTAACACATGAGGCTAAATACACTAAAAGTTCTGCTTGCTGTGAAAAGATTACCTGATTAAGAAGATTAATTATTATTATTGCTTTCACTTCTATGTAGCCCTTTAGTGGAATTCCTTATCTTTACATCAGTTTCCAAGATGGGAGCTCTGTTGCTCTCTCCATCTTGTCTGAGCTGCTTACTGCCAGTGGGTTTTGCCTCGTAAAGATCAGAGCTAATCCTAATGGCCACTGATGCGATTATGTTGTGCAGCTGACTGCAGAACCTCTCCTTTGCAAAAGGGCAGATTCAGAAGGTAGCAGTCCCAAGATGCCAGGGATCCAAGTAATTACCTAACTGCACCAAGGCCATGACTCTTGCCAGATGCTTTGATAACAGCTCCCGATTACCTCTTTTGCAGAAGCACATACTCAGGAATATGCATGCTGAGGAAAGGCTAAGACTCTTGCACATCACAGGATTGACTTTGAGGACAGGCCACAGTATCCCAGCTTGCATTAATTCTGATGGGTTTGTGAGAGGTGTCAGCATGGTGCTTGTGGGGGGGAGCTGCTGATTGATGCAGAGAGGACAGCTCAAGGGAAAGTTAGGAAAATGAGTAAGAATGCAGGAAACACAGTCAGCACATGTTCTTCGAAAGCCTTTTTGGTGGAAAGCTAGATACAGGGTAGTAATATCTCTGGTATATAAAAGCAAGGTGGACTACAGAAGGCTGCTGGTTTGAACAGGAGCATGAAGCCTTGAGGAGTCACCCTCAGGTTGATTTCTAGTACCAGTTCCAATCAAAGGTTAGTAGCTGTGCAACATGCCAAGAGCTAAAGATGTTTGAGGTACCCCCTCATGCTTATTCTTGTTTGGGTATTTCTTCACATAGCAAAAATATTAGGTTTCTTCAGGCTAGGGCATAGATGATGGAGAAGAAATGTGACAAAGAAATACAAAATCATGAGCATCATGCATCAAGTGAATAAGAAAGATCTTTCACTGTCTATTCTAGTAGAAGCAATAGGAGCCCAATGAAACAGACAGGTGATGAGCAAATGCAAAATAAAGCAGGTGGAGCAGAGTTCAGCTATGGAACTCATTGCCACAGGACACTGCAGAAGCTCAAAGAGCCATAAGACAAATTCACATGGATCTACTGAGCACAAAGCGAACACTACTGGCTCAGGAGGGCCCTGTGCTGCACATCACTGGAGACTCAGAGAGTGTAACAGAGCAGTATCATTATATACTTACACCACTCTCTCATTTTTTCTCTTCGTATCTGCTATAGGTCACTGCTGGAGACATATGGGGGAAAGGCAGCTAGACAGATCCTTGCAGCTAGACAGATCCTTGGTTCTGCCTGAAATGGCTGTTCTTATGTTACTGACTAATTGGGTGAGCTGTACGGCTCAGATCCTTAAGCAGGAAGTTAGGCATGTCTGTGCTTAGAGAGCTATAAAATGACACGTTTCTTTTTCTTTTTTCTTTTTTTTTTTTTTTTCAGTTTCATTGCATTTTCTATTCGAGGGAGCCCATAGACTGTCCCAAAGAATAGACCAGGAGTTCCTGGCAAAGTCTGAGAAGAAACTGAATTTCACGTCTACACATGACCAGGATGGGGTGTGATGAGGAGACATCATCATCATCGCACACATCTGCTCCCACTCACTGATTAACAGCACGAGAGGTGTGTTAGCAGCAATCTGGTTCCAAGGAAATCCATGAGCTGAAAGTGCCAGCACAGCAAGGTACTCTGTGGATGATCTTCCTATATGTGAGTGTGAGATAGTACAGGCATGCATAGCAAGTGCAAACATAAGATAAAAATATGGAGGTGCACAGGTATCTACAAAAGCAAGAGAGGAGAGAGAGGAGTACATCTGCAAACATTTTTTACAGTGCACATACTTAGTGTTTATCAGAATCCATCCATCCATGCACTCTACAGGAAAGAGCAGCCTGCATGGCTGTGGTTTGTCTGAAATCAGGGGAGTGTGAGTATCTTCCAGGACTGTGCTAAAGTATATGCACACCAACACACAAATTAAGCAAGCAGCAGAGAGCAACGTAAGGCTAAAAGGGCATTTCATGGGGGGACAGGGCATGGGGTGCAAGGTCACTCCTGAGGTGGAGCAGGGAAGGGTAGGGGAACAATCCTCAGGGAGGCTTTTCCTATGAAGGCAGAGTGAAATTCATCGCAATCGCAGTGTTTCTGTGAGCAAAGTGAGGTATTTCAGGCATGCAGAAGAGGAAGGCATCTGTCCCCCTCAGAGAGGAAAGAGCTGAGCAGCTGAAAATACTTGTGTCAAATCTCCACTTAGGCATCTCTTCCCCCCACAGCCCTTGTTCTCCCCCCCGCCCCGCTTCCCCATTCATTTCTCATTCTGCAGCTCTTCAGCACTAGGCCCTTCTCCTGATTAACATTTCAAACCCATTGATAGTTTGTGCTGGCTTAGACAAACTCATCATCATTAGCACTTCAAAAACCTGTCCAGCTTTCCCTCCCAGAGTCACAGGTGCCACCCTCAGCTGCTTGGGGAAAAAATACAGCAGCCACTACAGGCTCCCTCGGCGAGGCCGTTGGGAGGTACCAGCCCCCAGACCTGGCAGGGGGGGAGATTACAGCCCCTGGTGTCCCCCCCAGATAAAGGCAGCAGATACAGGCAGCAGATACAACAAGAGGCCATCTAGCAGGAGGGCAGAGGACTGCAGGCATCTTTTCCTCTCCCAGGTTTTACAGCAACGTGCTCGAGCACACTGCAATTTGTGTTGGAAGCACGTCGCACTTTCCAGGAAAAGCAGAGCCAATGTGCTAGCTATGGCTATTTTCTTCCAGCCTGGCCAAGCTGGAGAGATGTTCATAGCTGGGGTTTGACGGGGATTTACTGGGCCTGGTGTGGATACAATCGGTGTACAGAAGGCTAGGTGCTTTTCTCTGTGACCTGTATCTCTTGTGTTTATAGAGCAGGAAGAGGCAGAAAGTAAATGAATAACCCAGGGAGACCGTGAATGATGCAAGAACAGGTGTCTTGGTGAGCTGCCCATGTCTGGCCTAAGCTGCAGCCAAGAGATACAAAGGCCATAGATAAATGCAGACTAATGGGAGAAAAAGAGTGATGGGCTGGAAGATGCTCTCTGTGACACTTGGATACAAGTCTCCTACTGAACTGCCAGGAAGGCTGGAGTGTGCTTTCTTATCTTTTTCCAGGATGTACCTAAATCAGGCAGGGTCATCCCACACACCACCCATTTTCAAAGAATGACGTCCTGTTTTCTGCAGTGAGGATCAGGTGGTATTCAACATTGCCCTTGGGGAGGAAGGCTGTAAAGATGCCTTTGAGATTTCCACCTCACTTCAGCTAATGCCAGCCTGGCCCTGGAGTAAGCTCAGGCCTGCTCCACAGAAGAAACCTTCCTGACAGCAGCTGAAAAGAAGTGTGTTTGCCCAGCAGACCTGCTTTTCAGCTGGGATATAAGCAAAGGACCAACATGACTCTGAAACACACATCCTCCTAGGTCTGTCTCAGAATATCTCAAGTTGGCAGGGACCCATAAGGATCATCAAGTCCAACCCCCTGCTCCTTGCAGGACTACCTAAAACTAAACCATATGACTAAGAGCATTTTCCAGATGCTCCTTGAACTCTGAAGTGGATTCAAAATTTCATTTTGGACAGACTGTCGTTAAAATGATGACTGGGCCATCACTCAGAAAAAAAGACTGCTGGAATTATTGTATCTTGGGCAGCTCTCTGGGCCCTCATATATTATATCTGTGGAGTGCATGTCCATGAGGAGGCTCTGAAACACCACTGAGCCTGTGTGTATCAGATTTGCTGTGGAAAAGCAACCACCTCTTGTGTAGCTGCTTAGCAGCACACACTGAGGTCACACTGGAGAGAAAGGGATTATTTATAAAGCAACTAAAGCCTTCCTACTGAAGCCCAGAACTAACACTGAACAGCAAAAGGATAGAAGAAAAAGCTGTCACATGCCTCTGGACTGAGGCCTGAGGAATGCAATTCCCCAAGCAAGAACCATCCAAGCAGGCTGGTGGGGAGATGCCACACGCCTGCAAAACTGCATAGCACCGAGATCCATCCCAGGCTTTCACTTCTCCCAATGCTCTTCTTCAGCTACACCATGGTGCTTCAGAGCCCTCTTCCATCAAGCATCACAAGCAATCTGCCCAGTCACAGCATCCGTATCTATCCTGCTCCAAATAAATATGTGCAGAAACCAGAAGGGTAACACGGTCTACCTTGCCCCCTTATAGACATTTTTGAGGAAGCCTGTACAGGCCTATTCAGAAATTCTGCTGCTCGGTTGGCTTGAGCACACAGTCCCCGCATGCTCTGGAAGGCACATGTGATGAGCCTGCCTCCAGGACTTGAGAAATGAGTTATGAGGGCAGATCCGTTCCAGAATAGGCAGTATAAAATTCCCAGTCCTTTTGCACAAGCTCACCTCATTAAGAATATGTGACACCACTACTTCTCACTAGAAAAAATGATTGCCTGCACAGCTCCCCATCCTCTGCTGCACAGGACATATGTGAGTATCTCTAAGGCACACCTCATTCTCCCCTACCTGCTCTCCTGAGATTGTCCCCATCTATCACTTATTTCAGTGAACATGCCAGGTTGAGGCTTAGCTCATAATTTCACACGGCCATCATCTGGCAGCAACTGCAAGTTTTGCTTGTCTGTGAGATACAAAGGGATAGGGCAGGGTAGGAGGTCAGTGCAATCACAGATGTTACTTTAGAGGTTTTACACCCTTCCTGCTATCTACCAGGAGAATGGGTCTGTGGGAGCATCCTGCCTCCATGTTCCCGTGAGGCCAACACTCAGGTACTGACGGCTTTCAGGACAGCAGCAGAGTTTCACAAGTGAATCAGTGGGCAAAAATATGTTGGAATCTTCCAAGGTCTTTTCAGCCACTGGCAGTCACCCCTCAGCTATGTGACTGCCCTGTTCTTGCCAATATTTGCTCCCTCCCACACACCTACCAGCTTTCCTGCCCCAGCCTGTTATCTTCTGACCTGAAAATAAAATACCCTTGTTTATGGTACAGTCGTCTGGCTTTAAAGCTGAGCACCCCGGAGACTTCAGTCCTAATCTCTGACCTCCCTGCCTGTAACCAGCAAGAGGCTGGGGGGAGGATGCCAGTGGCTGCGATAGCATCTATACAGCCAAACGCACCAGGCTCGGCAATGCAGAGCCGGCTCGAGGCAGCAGCTCGGGTCTGTTGCAGGATGCTGACAGAAGGGGGCAAAATCCATCTGCAGTCAGAGCTTGTTCCCTGCTTGTGCTTCCCTTGCTTTTTCTCTCAGCCTTGCATCCTTTCAGCCCTGACCCCTTTCACAGCCTCCGGCCGGTCTGGCTGCCCCTGCACAGGAGCTGTCAGAGGGGGCACTTTCACATCCCTGGGAAGGGGTGGCTGCCAGGACTGGGGTGCACCCCCAGCCTGCAGCCTGGCCTGGGGTCCTCTCCTGATCTGCACCCTAGGACATGACAGCCTCGTAGCCCGGGGCGGGATCAGCTCACATCATCTCACTCATCCCACTTGCCTCCATGGGACTTGTAGCAGCCCCAGGACAAGAGGGCCGTTGGCCAACAGGCTCGTGGATGAGAGTTTGCAGGTGAGTGCTGTGAGCAACACTGGGCTGAGCATGAATACTAAATCACTGCATACCCATTGCTGAGATGGCTGTTGGTGCTGAGAGCAGCAGCAAAGCTAATGGAGTTGCAAGGAGGGTCCCCAGGAATGGGTGAGAGAAATGGAGCGACATGGATGACCAGCTTCCTTCCATGCAGTGCACATTTGGGTTCATATTCTCCTTCACCTTGTACCTGTTGTGGTTCAAGGGAGGGTGAGTGAAATACACAGCAGAGGCAGGATGGCAGGGTCCTGCTGCACCCAGTGCCAGGCAGTGGGCATGCATGGCCCACTCATCTACACAATTTTGGACAGGAAACAGCAAAAAAGTGTTTTGGGACACAGGGAGCATGGCAAGTTTCCAAGTGACAGTGTGTTGTTTTAAATTGTTCTCCACACTACATTTGGAGTCAGCTTTTACTGTTAGAAAAGCCCCAGTGCAGTGGACACCATCACATCTCAGGGCACTGAGAGTTTTGATTCCCTGTGAGCTCCTAATCTGGGGATGCTTGTGGGGGTGATTTCTGCCAATTAAGAAAGCTTGGAAAAACAGGAATAGGAAAGGGATAGGAAAGCATGCAATTCCTCTCAAACAGTAACAGTGTTACACGCCCCCCCCTTATTTTTTTTTCCTGTGAGTAAGCAACATTTTCTCCTTTCCTCCTCAGCTGGCTTGGTGACTTCTATTTCTGCATACATCAGTGAGTTCCTTCTCCTTACATCATCTGATGTGCCTACAGACAACTCCTGTGAATTTCCTGCATGTCTTACCATAGCTGGCAGCTGTCCTCAAAGCCCCTCAGCTAGCAGACTTACAGGGTTCACTGGGAAAGAGCTTTTACTTCCCTCCTCCCTGGTTTCTAGACTTTGCACTTGAGAAGGGCAGGGGGAGGAAGGAATGGAAAACAGGGGCTTCCCTAAGCCCCAGTCTGGTTTCACTATTTCTTCTACACCTGTGGCATGGCAGGCAAGGAGAGGAATTATTACCCTCCTCTCCAGTTCCTGAGTTGCAGCATGGTCCCCATGCAACATGGGATGTTCTGGGGCTGCTATCTATGCCAGCAGTAGGATTGCTTTCCTTCACCTGCCAGCAAGGTGCAGCCACCTCTGAGAACCCTGGAAGCAGCTGTGTAGCAGCCACACCACCTAGGAGAGAAGATGAGGAACTGCTTGGTATGTAACAGGGATAGCAAAGGTAGGCATGGTGAACTGATAACCCAGCTTGCACCAGGGTCATCACATCTAACGTAGCAGACGTGCCATGGGGTCTCAAGTGTGTGCTGGTGGGCAAGGTCTCACTTTCAAGATGTCCAGCCTCCAGGGGCTGACCAGACACCAGCCCGTGGGGAAACCCGACTGTGATCTCTCTTCTCTCTCAAGCAGCTCTGAGGCTCTGGTCAGTGTGACAGAGTGCATGTTACTGCCTGTCCCTCAGGACAATCCCCTGTGGAAGCTCTCTGGCTGGACAGGATAGATGTTAGTAGAGATGCTGCTAGATGAAAGAGCCAACACAGCCATCTGGGAAGGCCCTAGACGTCCTCTGCCATGAAGACTTCTGCTTCACAAGACTGGGCAGTGATTGGGAGTCCTTGCATGGAGGTACCTTAGCAAGCCTGTACAGCAGAGCTGGAGGGAAGGAGGAGAAGGAGGCACAGAGCAGGAGCAATCTCTTTTGCTGGGAATGAGGGACATTCACTCCCAGATCCTGAGGGCACCCCCTGACACACTCCCTGTATGCAGATGTGTGCATAAGAAGAGATGTGTGTGTTCAAGCTTAACAGAGAGCTGACCTGAGGGCTTTTTTTGTTTCTTCCACATGGGATGGGCTGGAGCAGGGAGATTTTGCACACTTTGTTAATGTAGTCTGCAGCCCATTTCTGATGATGGGAATTTTCCCTCTCTTTAAAAAGGTTCCCTGAGCAGACAGTAGCCCCCATATAAAAGATCCATTCATAACAATTACAGCAGACAGAGAAGAACATCTTACACCTTCAAACTGAAAAACCCTATAGGGGAAGAGTTGTATCTCACCTCAGCAGACCTAAAGAGGGGAAGAAAAGGTGCTGGGCTGTGGCAAGCAGAAGATTGAAAAGCCTGGCGCCACTTTCTTTGCCCCACAGACTAGCCCTGCATACTGGCATTATGGGGGCAAGGCAGTATGTGACACAGCTCTGCTGTATGTCTGAGGCAACCATGCTTACGTTGTGAAGACTTTGCAAGTGTCATGTTGGCCAAAATTTTTAAGGATAACTTCCTTGTAAATAGATACATACAACTGTGTTTATCACAAATCTGTGATTCCTG
>NW_010535400.1:166087-178665 GCF_000687285.1 Phaethon lepturus
GGGATTAAGTTGCTGGTCACTCTTCAGTCTTACTCTCAACCATGCAGATCTAAGAAAAGATCTATGCATTAAACTGGTGCTTTGGGGATTTTTTTCCTCTCATTCCCAAGAACAACCCCATTTTTTCATTTAGACCTTAGTTAGCTATCCTGTTGAGAAACTGCAGGTCTCTCTCCTGGAACTCTGTGGCAAACAAGAGAAAGCGATGGCAAAAACATTTTTCCATCTGCAAGCAAGAAAACTGACCTGGAGTCACACAGGAATTAGAGCAACAGAGGAGGAAGAGGCTATTTTTATCAAGCTGCTTTTTTTTTTGAGGCGAGAACCACATTTTAAGCTGTTAGTCCCCATTTCTCTCTAAATTCTCTGAGGAGCTGGCAACGGATGGCAGGGCCTGACCTCCAAAAAGAAGGAAGAACAATTAAGAAAGGAATGAATCCAGGGTCATCCAGGAATTTTGCAGCTGTTGCTGTGCAGCACACCAAGGTCTCCCTGAACCTCACAGCGGGGATGAGGACGGGACTCTTGTTGCCCTGTTCGCAGCTCCCCTGCTGTCTGAATGGGAGGACATGCTCCACCAGCCATCGGCTGTAGAGGAGCTGTAACAGAGGCTTGGCATGCCACAGCTCCATCCAGGGGAGAGGGAGGGAGAGATGAAGGATGTTAGGTGATGAAAGACTGGTTAAGATGGCTGTCTAAAACCTTTCAAGGAAATTAAAGAAAGGAGAAATTAAGAAAGATGTTGAACCATCAGCCTAATTAGAGTAGCGGTGTAGTTATAGTCATGATAGCCTAAGGATACAATTAGATGTGTCTAGAGAGGGAGGCTGATCTTGTTGTTAAAGCATAAAAGTAGGGGACAGGGTAATATGGGCTGCAGTGTGGTGCTGCCTCCAGATGACTCTGATGTGTTGCAGTGACTCCTTGTGACTCCAGTGGGAAACTTCCAGTCTCTCAACATCTCGGTTTCAATGTTTCCAAATATTTCTAAACTAGCCTGAGGAATTCCCAAGACCAGGCTGAGGCATTTTTATGACATCCAACCACCAGGATCCCCTTTAGTACACCTTGAACTTGCAATTGGAGACCTTAGGGCAAAAGCTACTAGGGGAAAGCAACGCTATTTGCCAAAAAGAGCCAGGAGCTAAAAAGCAACCAAGGGAGATGCCCTAAATTAGCATGAAACACCCAAAGCAGTTTTTTTCCAGCCTCACATAATCACATCTCAGTTTTGTGGAAGAGATGCTAAAAGAGACGTAGCCCCTCACTTTGATATTACAGACTAATTTTCCTAAGCAAACTGACTTTGGTGAGCCTCAGTCCAGTCCTCAGTGAAACAAGCAAACATATCAGATCGCGCCGGCATCATTCACAACACAGGTCTGAGGCCCCAGCTGTTTGTCAGTCCCTCTTTGCCCAACATTACTGCCCTCTTCACTCTGCATTCGCAGGAAAGAGTAGTGACAGCAGGAACAAGAGGAGATAAATAGGAGATTGAGGCTGACACAAGCTATGTCTCTGGAAACCTTAGCAGGCAGACACATGCAGCTTAGCCCACTCTCTATGCAGCCTTCACCCAGGGTGCAGTGCCAGCCCCAGACCAGCAGCAGTGAGCCTCATTCAGCAAGCCTCACCAGCCCACCTCAGCCCATGCCTGGGACTGACCTAGGAAAGTCCTCCATGCCTCCATCAGCAACTGACCAGGGGAGATCATGCTTTTTTCTCTCCAAAACACAGCACTGGCACTTTTCTAGCATGTGGAAGTGAGCACTTGAGACATTCAAGGTCAGGCTGGATGGGGCTCTGAGCAACCAGATCTAGCTGAAGATGTCCCTGCTTATTGCAGGGTGGTTGGACTAGATGACCTTAAAAGGCCCCTTTCAATCCAAAGATTCTATGATTCTATGATGCAAGGGAAGATGCTGACAGAACCCCATTGCAGAGGGTGCTAGTAGAGATGTCTGAGTCAGTGATACCTGAGAAAAATTAAGTCCTGTGGCTTACACAGCCCAAGGCTTCTCAGAGAAATGCTCAAGCACATCATGGAGACATCCTGACAGAGGACCTGCCTTGAACAACAGATGCCACCCAGAGATCTACGCAGATAACGGGACGTGGATCAGCTACCTGGGCATGGGCAGAGATCCCACAGAGGCTCTGGACTTTCATTCAACCCTGAGGGGCCTTGGTGGGAAGCAATATTTACCATGCCCCTTAAATGCCAGCTCTACATTGTCCATGGCATGAAATGACTGACATGCTGGTGCACAAAGGTAAAAAAGGACAGATTGATTTATTGATCAAGGAAAGACACAGCCTCCTTGACAGAGATGCGCTGTCAAACGATGGCAGGACGTGCTGCTAAAAGCCCTCCAGATTGATTACTTTACCTGCCACCTGATCCTTCATCGCCCTGGGCTCTGGCAGGTGAAGAGCAGGGAGAGATTTACATGTGGCTGGGAATCAGGATGGGAAAGCGCACAGGAATGAAAGCTCCAGGGGTCTAGCTAGGACATAACAGCCACTCTCTCCCTTGCCTACTGGGGGCCTGGAAGGTCCCTCAGCCCACAGGCCAGCCAAGGTGCCAGGAAGACCAGTGAAACTTTGCCATGCAGCCAACCGAAAGCGGCACCGTGGCAGGTAACACCTGCACATCCTGAAACGCTGCCATTTCCCTTCCCCATCTGTTCCCTTCTCTAGGATTAAACCACTCCTGTCTGCATGATTATACAGCCTGCGCCTGCCCCGGGGATGGTTGAGAGCGCAGCTGGGCACTGGCCCAGCACTGCTGTCAAACCCCCGCACGCTGCAGCCCCAGCCCTAGCCACGCAGGCACTCAGCCCGCTGCAGGAGGTAACGCCGCAGCCTGCGCTCCGGCATGGGATGTCAAGCTGGGGCACCCATGGAAAATGGCCACCTCACCAGCAGCTGCAGCAGGGTGGTGCCAACCCAGGAGGGAGCTGTGTGCTGGCGGCGGCGCTCCCCCCCCCCCCCGCCACACACCCTGGGGCATCCAGAGCTGCTCTCTCTTAGTATGGGCTAATGACAATAAACTGATGGAGAATGGCACCTTACCGAGGGAGAGGAGAACATGGGAACAGTGATTTGCTTGAACTTCTCATCCCCAATTTACTATTTCTGCACTGGTTCCCTCTCAAGATACGCTCTTGGTTAAACAGGATTCTCCCCTACTTGACATGAAGAGAAGTGTGGCCAAGCCTCTCTGAGAGCTTGTTCAGGAGCCAGCCTGAGACATGCTAGGTTAGAGGCAGGGTCTTACTATGGCAGCAATTCAAGGCAGCCTGGTTACGACATGACATGGATGTGCCCACTCAGGACCACATCAAAGTCCAAAGTTACTCTGGCGACTGGTCGCATCCTGACTTTGCTGTGTGGACACATTGAGCCAAGCACGTGACAATTTTGTAATGAACTTGTTCAGAGAGCCGTAGCATGAGACAGGCAGTAGAGGACAGACATAACAAAGAGAATCCTTTAAAAGTTTCAGCGCTGCCCAATTTACCAGGCACAGTACATTGGGAAAATGCCAATCCAGAGCTGCTGTCATACCTGTTAAAGGGCTTGATATTCCTAATATGTGGCAGCTCTATCTTAATTCTGTGGGCAATCTGACCAGCTTTGGCTGCACACCAAATCTAGATGGCTCACCACCTCTCTTATGAAAAGTGTAAATAGTACAGCAGACCAGCCACAGGAAAAACAGTGATCCCAAAAAGGCAGAGATGTGAGAGGCTAATTTGACTTTTGAACAAGCATCTACATTAATCTCCTAACAGCCTCTTTTCTGGACTGTAGCAAATGCCATGAATGATCAAAGAATGCCCAACCCAGACACACTGACTGTGGGAGAGGCAGGAGTGTGACAGGAGGAGGCATGAGGAGCAGCTGCACACTAGAAAAGGCACGTGAAGTAGGCACATAGTACTGCTTGCAGGATAACACTTTGATGGACACAGCTGGATGTCATCTATCTTGATTTCTGTAATGCCTTTGACATGGTCCAACCCAACACCCTTGTTGCTAAATTGGAGAGATATGTTTTTGATGGATGGAGTAGTAGATAGATAAGGAAATGGCTGGATGGCCATACCCAAAGAGCTGCAGTCAATGGCTCAATGTCCAAGTGGAGATGAGTAACAAGTGGTCTTCCCTCAAGGGTCCATATGGGGACTGTTACTGTTTGATACCTTTATTAGTGACACAGCGGGATCGAGTGTACCCTCAGCAAATTTGCACATGAGAGCAAGCTGAGAGATGCCACCCAGAAGGACCTTGACAGGCTTGAGGTGTGATCCCATGTGAACCTCATGAAGTTCAACTAGTCCTGCACATGGCTTGGGACAAGCCCTAATATGAATACAGATTAGGGAATGAATCGATTGAGAGCAGCCCTTCCAGGAAGGACCTGGGTATACTGGTGGATGAAAAATCAGATATGAGCCAGCAGTGTGTGCTTGCAGTCCAGAAAGCCAACTGTATCCTCAGCTGCATCAAAAGAAGCATGGCCAGCAGGTCAAGGGAGGCCCCTCTACTCTGCTCTTGTGAGACCCCATCTGGGGTACTGCATCCAGCTCTGGGGTCTCCAGCACAAGAAAGAACTGGACCTATTAGAGCGCGTCTAGAGGAGGGCCACAAAAATGATCAGAGGGCTGAAATACCTCTCCTACAAAGAAAGGCTGAGAGAGTTGGGGTTGTTCAGCCTGTAGAAGACAAGGCTCCAGGGAGACTTTATTGTGGCCTTTCAATATACAAAAGGGGATTATAGGAAAGATGAAGAGGGATTTTTTACCAGCGCCTGTAGTGACAGGACAAGGGGCAATAGTTATAAACTAAACAAGGGTAGATTTAGATGGGATATAAGAAAGAAATTCTTTACTATGAAGGTGGTGAGACAGGTTGTTCAGAGAAGTTGTGGATGTCCCCTCTCTGGAAGCGTTCAAGGTCAGGCTGGATGTGGCTTTAAGCAACCTGATCTAATGGAAGATGTCCCTCTCCACAGCAGGAAGGTTGGAACAAGATGATCTTTGAAGGTCCCATCTGACCCAAATAATTCTGTGATTCTATGGAGCTCTCTAACCCCTTACTCTGGAGTTTGGTTTGGCCCTGAGATGTGAGCAGGTCTCTCAGCCTTGGGATTGAGCTAAGCAGCAATGAGGGAGCAGTATCAATAAGAGCAATCATAATTCTGTTTTCTCTTTCACTGGCACTTCTATTCAAAGATTTCAAAACCTTTTTAAAATACTGTGAGATTAATCTCATTCATCACCTTGTCCCATTCCCTCCACATGTCACAACCCAATTTCACCCTGAATTCATACATATGTACAATTGAACAATGACCAATTCTACTGAAAGGAGACAGTAATTTGAGTGTTTCTGGTTTTGGAGGGTATCTGGATATTTGAAGAAGCCGCTGCATCCCAAAGCTAGGGGTCACATTTGAAATACAGTGTCTCAGCATTTCATTGCATAAGTAGGCGCGATTTCCTGCCTGAGCCAAAGAAACTGGACTGACAGCCTTTTTCTCAAAAAGTTATTCCAGTCAAATGTATTTTGGATCTTGCATCCCCTTGCCTTTACAGCTGAAGGAAGACGTAACAAGAGGAACCCAACAAGAAATCTGCCCGCACTCACATGAACAACAGAAGTTAAAAAAAAAAAAAAAAAATCACAGGTATAATTTCACTGCAACAAAGTGATGTTTTGGCTGTGAAGGAATTTCCATTGATAATCTTGGGGATGGGAGAGGAGGAACAGAGGGAGACATCTGTCATCATTTAACAGTGCTTCTTGTTGTAGTTTTAATAATTAAAGAAGATTCACCCAAGTAGAAAGAAAGATAGGACTGAGAAAGAAAAAATGGGAAATGGAAAAAAAAAAATCCTAGGCAGTTGTGTAACTGTTTTTCCCCTGGGCCTGGGAAATGTTTCCACTAAGTAATCCAAGATGCTGCTTAAGATTCAAACTATTGCTTGCTGGGGAAAGGGAGGGAGAATACCACAACAGCATTTGACTACATCTGCTATCCACTCATTATTGTAATAGAGAGCGGTAGGGATAAATCTGACTACACGTGTGAGGGCAGCAATTGGTTGTTAGGTTTTAAAGATGCTATTACATCCTGGAGGAGCAGGGATATATACAGGTGACATTCACCAATTTCAGTGGGGTGGAGGGAAATCACACACTGGAATGAAGTTAATAGCAACCCAGAGGGCAGGGTCCATGATTGCCAACCTGATTTCTATAATTGGTGTGATTACTACTATTGTAACTTAAACACAACAGCAAATCACTTGCTTAATTGAATTTTCCTTCTGTGTGTGGCTGGGAAGGGGGAGGACACAGAGAAGGATGCAAATTTCTGATACAGCTGTGCAAGCCTTCTCAGACATGAAGCAAGCAGAGGGGTGATGGGGTTAGGGGGTGGCCCCGGGGGCAGAACAAGGAGGTTAGGTAGAGCTTAAGGCAAGGTGGGACAGCTTTTCTTGTGTGATTTTCCTGGAGGGTGATGCTCTGTGTTTCTAAACAGCACCAATACCTTTGCCACACTGAAAGTTAAAATTTTGCACGGGACTTAGTAAATGCCTCACAGCACTCCAGGGGATGATAAAGCTTCTCGCTACACTCCTGGGGGGTCAAGCATATAGCCATGTTGCATCCAGTGACCTCACTTTCAAATACATCCCCTTCTACCATCAGCAAAAGCCAGAAAGGACTATCTTTTAGATCAGCCTGTAAGATCAGTTTATTCTCCCCAGCTTTTTTTCTAAAAGATCTTTGCAGCAGCCATGAGACTCTCCAGAAAAAAAAAAAAAAAACAAAACCCCACATTGCCATCTGAAATGCCAGAAACAAACATGACCTAAGCATAGGTGTTATCTCTGGGTCACAGCATTAAACCTCTGCTATACCTTACTCAGAAATACGCAGAGATGACAGAAAAACAGGACTGCTTGTACCCTCCTATACCTGGTCTGGAGGGGGTACCTACTTGCTCCATTCAAACTCCTCTGTTTTCAAATACCATTTTGAACCTGATATTACAGACAGACTCATCAGAAGCTTCATGCTTTGGCAGGCTGCGGAGTGGTTCGGAGTAGTGGTTTTTAACAGTATCAATCAGTTATCCTGTCTTTGGAGATTCTAATCACATTTTGTGCAGGGTGTCCTCTTTAGGGAATCTAAGGTTAGATCCAAAACTTCTAGTGTCACCCTGTTTTCTCTGTGAAAGTGAAACCGAGAAAATCTCTGCTGAATTGATTTGAATTCAGCGCATCTGAAATCTTCCTAACTACCTGGATGAGAAACCCTCAGGTCTGTTCCAGAAAAAAAACAAAACAAAACAAAACAGCAGCAAATTTTGCTATACCCAAGACTGCAATACTACAATATACTTCTTTCCTTAGAGTTTTTTACATATGCATTTTACAGTATGCTACACAAACTGGGAAGCATTGCTTTTTGACAGGGAACCTGAGACATATACAGATGCAGCACCCAAAAATTGCAAGTAGGGCTGCAAGCAAGATGCCATCCTTCTGACTATACTCAGACCTTGGGCATCTCTATAACTTATTAAGAGCCAAACTTGATGTATTTGTCTCGTGGGAGCCTTACTGGTGGCCTTACTGAGTATCCCAGTAAGACAAGTAGGACTGGAGGCATAAATGTAACCCTGCAGCGGGTCCTTTCATGAGTGCTTGGGTGGAATTTTTGGTACTGCTGTGACTCCAACCCTAAAAGACTTTATCTGGCACAGGAAGCCAGGGAATGGGGAGGGCCTCTGGGAAAACATGATCCCTTCAATAATATATGTCTCCCCTACAGCTGCACAAAAATAAAATATTAATTTATCTGATTTGAAAGGGAAAGAAGGAAGGAGGGGGGAAATTGGCTGGGGCTATGGGATGTTTTCCATCATATATTTATGTGTGTGTTCATACATAATGCTTCCATGTATCATCTGTTACCTTCAGCTCTTGTATATGCTTGTCAGTCTGTGTTTCCTTTCTTAAGAAAGGAGACAACAAAAACTGAGCTGTGGTCATTGCATTAGCAAAGGGTGCTAGGGGTAAAAATGATTTTTCACTGAGAGCCTTTGGCTGTATTTTCATAGACTTCATTTGAGTTCTTACCTATTTGACTGTTACATCAAGCCTCCTTCATGCCCTGAGCTTCTAAGAGCACTGAAAGTGAGGATATATGGGACTTCTTTGTTACCAAGAGAAGGCATGATGAGTTTTGGAAAATAAGCCACTTTCAGACCATCCCGTCTCAAGGAAAAATGTTAATATGTCTTGATGGGATACTAAAGTCTTTATGATGGTATAAAAGCACTAGGAAGAGACATAAGTATGAAGCATGTCTTTCAGATCAGATTTGGGAAATGGGCCTCCAGTAATGCTAGCTTTTCAGTTGGGAAATGTGCAAATACAGGCCATTTATCATCTTCGGGTTTTTCACTCTGTCCAAATAGATATCTGTCTAAAATAACATGTTCTAAACCCCAGCACTCCCCACTCCACAGGAGAAAATCTCTGTTATTCTACAGAGTGAGCCCAGTTTATCCCCAATGTTATGGGGAAAAAATATGCATTTTTCTTTATTTATCTCAATTTTGAAATAGGAAAAGAGCCTCAAGGAAGTCCAGCTATTAACAGATAGGGCAACCAGAAGGTAACCAAAACTAATGCAAAAACATTTTTCTTCCCCCACAGACCCAGCTCTCCTGTATAAAAATTATCAGTCTGCCCGTTTATTTCCACCTGAGAGAATCCCACTCCAGCTGCACTAGCACTCAACAAATGTCCTGTCAAACAGATGGGCTTTGCAACAGTCTCATTAGGTCTTTCTTGTTAAAGACACACCACTACTACATGGCTGAGTTTGGCTTCTGTTTCACCTAGTTCTTCAGAAGGACACATGCATATAAATATATCTACAGTACAAAAAAATTCAGCATTGCTAAAACATTAAGACCGAGAAATCAAGCACTTAGAAATCAAGCCATTCCATATGTTAAAGTTTCTCCTGCACCATTGATTCTAGCCCATTGTACATCCTATTTATCACACATTATATATGAAATTGTACATTTCACAGGTAAAATAAGAACAGAGAATCTATATATATTCTAGTGTGCAATGAGATCAGGTTAATGGTGTAGAAAAAACCAAGCTCTTGGAATATTCTCAATTCCATCTCAGATTTATATTCTTAATATTACATTACATTGTTACCTTATGCTTCCACCTATGTCTTTGTTGTATCTATTTCTTAACTTTTCCTCTATTTTATGCATAGTGTCTGCAAGGCCTTACACAGGCACTGAATTTGTATGCACTGTAAGAAATCCAACAGAGGGTCAATGCTCAACATTTTGACTGTAAACTTGATGGTTCTGGAACTGTCTTTATTGTGTATCATTCAGAGGGCCCAGTAGCCTGGGTTCCTGTCTGATATTTGGGAACTGTATGTTCCATAATAGCAATTATTATCAGTAATAATTGCAACATATTGCTAAACATATTCCTAAGGATTTGCAGGATCTGGACTTTAGATCACAAGCTTTCTGAGGATGAGACCAGTTCTTGGATAAATCTTTGTACATTGCTAATAATGGCATCAGGGCTTCTAAGTGGTATTACAACACACACAATAAGTTAGTGCTTCAGCTAGGGACAGGGGACAGACTGCATTTAGATTCTACTTTTCTTCTTTTCAATGACAACAAGAAAAAAAGAGTCAGAACTATTGGCTTATGCTGTTTCCATAACCTGCAACCTTCATCAACAGAGCTTAGGAACTCCCTGTACAGTATTTACTACAATTTTCTATCCCAGTTAGTCCAATCTCTTGATTATCTACGTGCCAGGGGTGAAGCTCAAGTTAAAAGTGAAGGTCAGGTCCTGTAGAGTGTCCAAGATCTGCAAGAGTGAAGCAACTGAGCACTTTGGCCTTGAGGACTTGTCATTATACTCCATTTCCATTGTCCACAGCTGATTGCCCTGAACTTCCAGGATAGATCAGCTCCACACAGAGCAATTTAGTGTCTGTAGGTAACAAGTCCTGGTACATTCCACAGTGGAGTTCTCCACCTGACTGCATGGCTAATAGCTTGGCAGTTAAAAGGTCAAGATGTTCAACTGTACATGTGTTTTGGTGTCCAAGTCAGGCACTTTTCCACATACGGGGATAGGTCTTTTAATACTTCTGAATAATGAAAACACCAACATGTTTCTTAATCACAAGTAAGATGCTTGAATTGGGAAGCTTTGCAAGTCAGAGCTCTGACATGCTGCTGGTATCATGAGGATTTGCAAAAGTGAGCTGTCCTATGCCCTCAGGAAACAGTGAGGCACTGCAAGTCATGCTTGTATCTTCCAGCAGCAAGGCTAAATGTCTCAACCTGCCTGACTTTTATTTTATATTCAAGAAAAGCTACAGAGAGAAAGAAGAAAAGAAAAACAATCTCCATGAAACAGAGTTACTAAGTCTCTACCTGAACCGAGACAAAAAAGAGAGGGTATTTTCTGCCAAGAAAGATGTAGAATGCACAGAGCAGGTGGCAAGTAAGACAGATGCTGATACCCCACATTAATGGGTGCCTTAAGGATCCTAATGCTGATGGACGTGTAGACAGATGCAAAATATGTAATCTCCTTGCAGATGGACAGTAACATGCAACAGAAATGCTATCAAGAAGGAATTGTTGCATGTTTGAGCAGGTATCTGTAAGCACAGGGAATCAATTAATGGCTGTATCTTTGGCTTTTTCCATTTATTGTCATGTCTAGCCTGAAACAGATACCTGGGATGAGTGGCCCAGTTCACACTCTGTTTCAGCCATCCCACTGCCACAACCTTTCCAGTCCGTGTCTCACAGTAAGTGCCAAAGAGGATGTCTCTGCAGCCATTGAGACATTTCCAGATTACCAGAGTGTTTCAGGTAAAAAAAGAACCAACCATCTGTGAACTTTCTTGCTCCCAACATGAGGCCAAAAATGAACCTGCTTACTTCTCCCTTTTGTGATTTCCATCCACTCAAACATCTCTACAGTTTTAAGCCATGTAGACAAGTTGTTTTTCTGACTAATGCAAGAACTACTGGAAATCTCCCAGGCAAGTGTGTTCTCTGCTGATTTCCAGACCCAAGAGATGTCTTGATAAATGTGGAAAACTGCCTGATACTTGGCAGTGCTTCAACCAGCCTCCAAACTTCGAGGGCAGCTGTCACTGCCATGGTGTTCCTTCAGCCACAGAGAGCCCAGACCTATGTCTGCGAACCATCAAGACTATCTAACACATCCTTTTGAGAAGATGGCAGATGCTACCAATCCAGCATGCAGCATCCCCTCAGAGCTTTCCCTCTGACACACTGAGAAGCTAGATGCGTGACAGAGCAAAAGCATGTGCAGCAGCCAGCCTAGCAGAAAGAGAAACCAAACAGTAGCTGAAGGATCATTTGTACTCCTGGGAGTTAAAATATGTGGCTCATTGCTATCCACAAGCAAAACTCATCAACGTCATTAGCAAGCACAGCTCTGTTCAGTCAGGTCGTGCTCATTACAGCGGCTTTTTCAGTCACTTCTTTTGTACACAATTATGTGGCCAGCAGAGCCTAAACTTCCCGGTGTATGTGGCTTCATCTTAGCATAAGACTTTGTCTGCACACTCCGCTGAGATCAGAGCTCAGGGTGAGTGCAGCTATGATCTGTTCCTCTCTTGGAAATGACATGACAGATATCAGCCACTGCCTCTACCAGCTGGTGAAAGCCTGTGTGCCCAGGGCCGATGGCAGAGCTGAGCCTGCTTTTGAGCTGCAATGGCTTTTAAAAAAGAGATGGTTCCCAGATGAAGCACCTGCACTGGTGGTGCCAGCACCTTGCAGTGCACAACAGCACTGCCTGGTATGTACCAAGATATTGAGTGTCACAGGCCTCGGAAAAAATGTTTTGAAACAACCAGGGAGTCACTGCAGTGCCCATACTATATGTATCACATCTTTCCATAACGGGTGGCCTTCTACTAATGACCCCCCCTTAGGACAGGCAGTTAATCAAGGCAGCTGCAGGAGGCAGAGACCACTTTCAGTCCTCCCAGCACCACAATCCCAAATTGTAAAATGGCAGAAAGATCAGTTCAGTTCAGATCCTTTATTGCTTTTCTCCTCCTGGGACATCCTCTGATGTAGCCTAAGAAAGAGAGTGTGGGTGGCCATGATACACTGGGGCTGTCCCTCTATCTTTGTAATGGAAGAAACCTCTTGTAAGCCCTTCCAGACCCAGGACAGGGGGAGGAAGGGATTAAATAAAAACTCCTGAAGGCACAGAGGAAAGACAGTGACTGAGGCAAGCAAAAAGATAGTGGGGAGATGCAGGAGAAGGCTAGGGACTGGATAATACAGAATTATCTGTGTGACAAGGACATTGGAAGACACAACAGTAAAGATGACACTTGTTTTTTAAGGTATTTTAAAGACTGCAGACTCTAGTGTGGAAGCTTAAAACCCCTTTCATACAATCTTAACCAGTTTCTTTTTCTGCCTCTTTCCC
>NW_010535400.1:178687-185848 GCF_000687285.1 Phaethon lepturus
TTCCCTTCCTTTATCCCTTTCCCCTTTTTGTAGGCTTTGTGGAAGTTTTTATTTTTAGTCCATCTTTCCCTTCTGCTTCCTCCTCCTCCTTTAGCCTCCTTTAGCCAACGCCCCCTTTTCTCCAAGCACGTGTTGTCCATTGCCTTATCCTCCCTGTCCATCAGAGGGGCACTTGTAGGAAGGCAGAGGCACACATCTGAGCTGAACTTGTCAGACAGAGGAAACTTGATAAATGTCATCAGAATGAAAAACTATAGAAATTAAAGAGGCTTCTCTTCCCCTCTCTTCAGCAGCTGTGCCTGAACAGCCACACCACCCCGACACAGATCTGACAAGCTAAGCAGAGTTGAGTAACGAACTGTCACTATTTGGATGGGAGAAACTGCAAATAACCATGTTAGTGACTCAGAAACGCATTGGTGCCGCCGCGGAGTCCTGGGAGGGATGTGCTGGGTATAGCTTTGATGTGTCCTCTCTGCAAGCTACCAACCCCTATGGTATGTTTTAAAAAGCGACAGGCACTTGATAACCTTCATTTATTTCACTGAGTGGTTCTTTGGGTTTGCCTGCAGGGAAAGTTTTAACGCTTATATGTGAGGTGTGATTTCAAGAAAATACACCTGCACCCATTAACCCCTTTGTATAACTCACCTTCTCTCATGAATGGCCTCATTCACTTGAGCTCCTTCTGGGGTGGTTTTCTTAACAGAGTGCATGTGACCCCAATCTGCCACCACAACAACAGCAGTTCAAACCCACATCTCCGATTACACCTGCACAGCCTGCCCACCTGGACTAACCCTTAGGTTCTAAGGTCACTCTGAAAGACGGGATTTAATACCAATCTAAGCAAAGAAATTTGCTAGCGTCATGGTTGTGGTATAATCCAACTGCTGTACATTATATTTCTCCAGCAACATGTTGAGCCATTCCTGTTGGAAGCAGCAGCAGCCGTATGTTGGTTTAGCTGATGTGGTGGGAGGAAACTCTCATTCTGTTAAACACCTGTTATATTCTGGCGCAGAGGAGGCTGCCCTTCGGTACTGGTACGGATATCACGCGCATCTTCTTTAAGGAACTTTGGGATCAATGAAATGAAATGAGCTACTGAAATATATGCTAATATTCCAACTAGATACATAAACCAGAAGACTGGGTGGTTTGAAATGTGGTTTATGAATATGCAACACTCAATTTAAAATAATTGTGCAGTTCAACAAATACAAAAAGGGAAATTTTGGGGACAGACTCTGTTTGGTAGTCTTGTTTAATTGGCTATAATTTCTACTTCACAGCAGTACGGATTTTAAAATGTGTCATAACCACAGAGTTGGGAAAGTTATAGAATTTGTATTACACGAGAATTTTTCCCAGTTAAAAGATGGTTGCTCTGACCATCAAAACCCCCTCTCTTTTGCATTTGCTTTCTGCACACATGTTCAGCAACCGGGAGCTGCTCCCATTAAACGCTGGCAGAAAGCCACTTCCAGCTTGCCAACCCACGTATCGGTAATGGCAGAGAACAAAGAAGCTCAAACACATCCACATATTCACGTTGGAAGTTATACTTTATATTGGACCAGACACTGCTTGTCACAGGAAAGAGGAGGAGCTCCCAAAATCTCTTGCTGCAACTCTGGCTCCAAAGCAACCAAAGAAGCCAGTTGCACACACCTAACTCTGGGTAAAATGTTTGTGCGCACATTACTGTATGCAATTGTGCATGCACAGATTACCTTTAAACTCCCACCCAGCCAAAAAGCTGTACAGCTATCTGCATTTCCTAGGAGTGATGCTTTGGGACAAGCCGGGGCGGGGGCTGTAGGGGACCAGAGTAAAAGCTTTCAACATGTTCCAAATGGTCTAATTCTTATCTGTTCCCTTTTCATAAATTGATTCCTCTTCCACAGACAGTGAAGGCCACCGGTTTCTTCATAACTCCCTCTGGCTACAGGAGATAGCCTCAGCAAATCAGGAAAACAAGGCAAGAGAGTGTGATCTATCACAGCTAAAGCAGATCCAATAGCAAACCTCTGATCCTTACCGCTCAACTGATTTATAAAAAAAAAAGGAGAGAAAAAAAAAAAGGAAAGCACAAACACAAAAGGAGCTATACAAATAAGCAAACAATCATTCTTTGAGTAAAGTCAAGGCAACTGCCCTCCTCTCACAGGCATTTGTAACAGACGATGCAAAACTACAGAGCGCAAGTGAATAATTGTGAATTATCCTTCCAGGTCTAACAATGAACCTGATGCCTTTTAAGAAAACAGACATCACCTTGTTTACAAGAAAATAGGACATGGCCAGTGGGGGAGTGAAGGTAGCTGTGGAGGGGAGGAGAGGAGGTGGTGATGGGCGTATTACTTTCAACCCCTCGAGCACTAGGAATTAGGCTTTCGTCTGTGCTGTCTCAGCTGCACTTGAACAGGTGAACGCAGCGGCCGCTGCACTGGGGACTCTCTCATCCATTGCTGATGGAAAAGCAGCCCCTGCAGTGTCACTGAGCTTCATCAGGTAGTTTTTACAGCATGTTGGTTTGATCTGCTGTCTTCTGTCTGATTCTTCCACCTGTTTAGCTCCAGCTTTGCCTGTTACCACAGGCGTGCTAGGGGCACCACGTCTCCTGACCTCCCGAGTTGACACAAAACCAGGAGGGAGCACAGAGAAGACTTGGGAGTCCCTGATGCACCCCAGAGTCACCGTGGCCAACCTTCTGTAACTGACTGTCACCTGTCTGTGCCCATGATTGTCAGGCTATAGCAGAGACTCAGGTCCAGACTCCAAGGATGCTAGGGAGGCAGGCCAGGAGGTGTTACCCAATGTCCTGGCTGCTGCAGGGGAAACGGAATGGATGATTAAATAAATACACCTCTGCTCCAGCTTAGCATCTTCTGAGTTCACATTACACAGTAAGTCCATCATGTTCTCCATAAGATTGCTCCCC
Source organism: Phaethon lepturus (assembly GCF_000687285.1). Classification (NCBI taxonomy): domain Eukaryota; kingdom Metazoa; phylum Chordata; class Aves; order Phaethontiformes; family Phaethontidae; genus Phaethon; species Phaethon lepturus. The sequence goes on from NW_010535400.1 coordinate 181,635, forward strand.
AGCCTGTCACTCCTTTGCTCATATACACACACTCCATTATCCCTGGCAAAGTGCAGCACCTTGCACACGTTGCTCCTGAATTTCAGGCAATAACCTTTTAGGTGATTCATGCATTTTGTTCTAGCCCTGTCCACAAGCATGCCTGCAATCCCACAAACATTAAAAATAGAAGCTTCTTTGCTATCCTATCACCCAGCTCATGAATGAAAATACTGAGCAATAGCTGACATAGGACTTACCCCTGTCACTCCACGCATCCTCCGCTTTGCCAGAGAACCATCGCTAGCTCCTGTCTGAGCACAATGGACATTGCAACCACATTTTGGTACTTCAACTGACGTTCTCTACTATGCTTATGGAGATGCCATGAGGGTGTCAAAAGCCTTAATACAGTAAAAGCATAGGATATCTACTGCTCATGTCTCACTGGCAAGGCCAATTATTGGACAGAGGAGGAGACGGCGTTCGTTAGAATGGCATCACCGTAGCTGTCTCTGCCTTGGGGCACAGGGATGGACTACATGACCTCTTGGTGTCCCTTCCACCCTCCGAACTGAGCTAGCCAGCGCAAAGATCTCGGGGTAGCAGTGCCCTGATGCAGCCTTGTATTAGATAACACAGACAGCTCTGCCTGAGGCATAGTGGCTTGGCAAGGTAGGGGTGCCTTTCACATGCAGACCTGTGAGATGCTGCAACCACTTTTGGAAAACAGTCATCTACCCTGGGTTTAAGATTTCCACAAAGATTCAAAGTGTTGAAAGTGCAGTTTCTCATTGTACATGTTATTTTATGGGAGAAAACTTTGTATTGCCACTAACACTGAAGCCTCCAACAGTCTCCGCAGTGCTCTGTCATCATACATCAGTAATTGGAGAGGCATTTGCTTCAGCTCGCTCGCTCTCCCAGACTACCTATGCTTTTTGTTTGAGGATCCCCTCTTTGCCTGGCTTACATACCACTGTCTGTTTACTTGAGAAGGAGAGTGAGGTCGGAGAGGAAATTCCTACCCATTACTGAGCTGTTAAAGCATCAGTGAATATGTGTTATTAGCCTATTTTAACTTAATTTATTGTTGAACATACAATAACTGTCTGAATAAATCACTTGTAAAGGCCAACAAAACTCCACTGTATCTTAGGGAACAACGTTGCTGAAAAATACTAGCAGCCTTGTGCATTGCCAGCATTAATTTTAAGCCCCTCTCCCAAAAAATCCCAAACAAAATGGAATCTTCCCTTGCAAATGCATCTTCTTCTGAATTTCCTGCTGTTGGGTGTCAAAACCCCCTGTGTCTCCTACTTTTTACAGTCTGATTCTGGTTTGCCAGTTACATGGTCCAGGAAGATTTCAAGTGCCTACCCATTACTTGTACACTCACAAAGCCCATACACTCCCCTTCCCATTCCCAAACCAAAACTGAGTAGTCCCATATTCCCCACTGATCCAGGTGATGCCCTTTCAGACACTCCATCCTTGAGGACACAGGACCACTTGGATATACCTGCTTAACATCACCGCTGTGTCTCTTCCCTCAGCTGCTCCCCCATCTCACTTTCTGCTTAACCTCCTCTGACCTGTGCCAACACCTCCAGCTCCTGCCACCACCCTTAATATCACACAGCTCCCTGATCGGGACTATGCTCCAGGCAACCTCTTGCTGGGAGAGGCATCAACCCCTGTAAAGGATGGGTGAGCATTCACCTCACATCCCACATAGGTCCTGTTCACCGGGGCTCCATCTCCGACCCCTCCACTGCCCTGCCAACACTCACCACATGTCCACAGCCTTGCCCAGGCAAACCTGTGGCAGGGCAACGGGGACAAGCACACCAGGGCAGGGACGAGGAACAAAGTTGCCACGACTGCCAGAGTTGAAGTGGAAAAATGTTTGGACTGAAGCCAGGCAAATCAGATGATCACAGAGAAAAGTTTTTTTCCTAAGGGAAAAAAAAAGTCCCTAATCTTTCTTTTGCTGGGCTTTTTGGTTTGGTGTGGGATGTCTTTTTGTTTTTAATCTGTGTGTTTTCAATTTCAATCTCTCTCTTTCTCTCCTTTCTTTGAATATACATTTGCATCAGTGCCACAAGAAGCAGGAGAGATACCTAGCAGAGTAAACTTGTTCAGCACAGGAACCTGGTAGCTGAGGACTCCAGCAGATGGGAAATGCTGCTGTTTTGAATATTCTAACCTTGGCTCCTGAAATCTAGGCCATAGTTTTAAAAAGATAGTAAGCATTCAAAACAGGAGTATTGCTTTCTTAATAAGAATCCTTACTTCTTCTCCAGGTGCAATTTGGGACAGCAGCATTTTTGTCCATGGCTTAAGGGTGGAACATTTTGTGCCTGTGCTTTAATTGCAGGCATAAAATTGATGACCAGCCAGGCACTGATCAAGTGGTATAAAAATTACATCTGAAAGCAAATAGGGTTCTGCTTTTTTTTTTTTTTTAAATAGGGAAAAATAGGAGCAAAATTTTGTGGAGTAAATCATGTGCCCACATGAGACCTTGTGCCTCCCTAATTTCTGGAAATGTACCAGTGCATAACATATTTTCATTCCTGGGTGAAGGCATCAGGGCTTTCTGGTGCAACACACCCATAAAGTCACAACCAAACATCTCATATGAGGCAACAAAAATCCTGTGGTGGGATGCCAAGATCATCACCTGCAAAAGGATGTTTGCACACCTTAGTGCTACTGTTGGTCTCCAAATGGAGCAGTAGCCAAAGGAGCCAGGCTGTGTGCATGGCACTGTGTAAACATATGGAAAAGTACTCTGCTTGCCTCAAATGTTTTCATTCTAAGTCCAGGCTCCTAGCACCTTACATCGGAGGAGACTACAATCGATATAAGGTATAAGTCATAGTGTACTTTTATTTCCTTTGGTTTCCTAATACAAACAACTTATCTGACTGCCCTTCAGCCAATATTCAATTAGGGGCTTAATTAATTGCTAGATGTAACTGAGTTGGGACCAAAAAAAAAAAAAAATTGGAAGGAAGAAAGAATAGCTCCTTTATTGCTGTGCTTTCCGATAGAGCAGCGGGACTGGGGGCCGTGGATGACCAGCTCTCACCTCACCCCTTCTGCTGACTCCTCAGATCTAACCACATTACCCAGAGCTGCCCAGCTCTCCCAGCTCCCCAAAGGGCCTTACTTTGCAAAATCTGGCAAACCAGAGAGCAGATCGTAAATTGCTATTGCCTTGGGCCATGTTCAGGTCCCTGCTGCAGTCCTGTGGCACAAGTGGAGCCACAAAGAGACCAACACAGGCAGGAGAGCTTGAGCCCAGGCATGCGGCGGCTTCCCCTCAGCTCCGCTGAGGATGCTCCCAACCCTTCTATTCCCATATCACCTGCTCAAACTCTCTTCTCCCATCCTCTCCTCCCCAGTTTGATAGTGCAACTAAACCCTCACCTGTAGTCACCCCAGTTTATTAAGGTCCTTTTCAGTAAAAATCAATCCACCAGTTCACACAAAAAACCAAGTGCAGGCAAACAGGTACCCCCAGAAGAACTACTCGAGATGTGTGTTTTCTTTTGCTATGGCACAAACCCCCTGTGTCAGGTGCTATCATAATACAGATATAACAGATATGGTCTCCCCTTCTGCATTTTTCATGTTTATATTTCTAAAATAGTCTGGTCACCTGGAACACCTACCATTTTATATGACATGGTGAAATGGTACTTTACAGACGCACGCTATTTTCTCTTCTGAGAATTTTGCTTTTCTGAGAACTTTGCTTTTGTTTTTTCTTGTTCTGTTGTTTTTCTTTGATTAAATAAAGGCATTCAGAACAGAAGTGCAGGTCTGCACTTTGTGCTTGAACACTAAGACAAACAGCAATGTTGCCATGGATTTTTTTAAACTCCAAATAAAAAATAAACAAACACATCTTGGCAGTGTTTGGAATAGAAGCTAGTGAATAATTCACAATGAATAATTGATTTGTTGAATTTAGCTTGGTGGGTTTTTTTTTGTTCTGCTGGTAGAATTCACACTACCAGATGGTGAGTTCAATAAATATATTTGTTTTTCCAATTTATTTGATGGATTCCCCCTCCCCTCAATTTTTCCCCCCTCTAAGGTGAAGTCTGAAATTCCAGATGGTTTGACTGGTGGCCAGATAAGTCACAATGTATTGTTTCAGTTTCCTCTTTACAAAGGTGGCAAGAATGATAACAGGAGTGGAAAAATGCATACATAAAGCA
>NW_010535400.1:185879-192461 GCF_000687285.1 Phaethon lepturus
GGAGGGCAGTTTATATCAGAGTAAAGACAAATAAGAGGAGGTGTGATAACAGTCTATAAAATAGTGAATAATACAGAGAATTGAGGTGAACAGCTACTGTTTTCTCTTTTTTTATAATGCAAGAAAAAATGAGCAGTTAATGAAGCTGAAAGGTGGTGATTACAAATTTACTAGAGAAATATTTTTTTAACAGAACACTGAACTTAGGCAAGGAACACACTGCCACATTACATTAAAGCCAAGAGTTTAGCAAAATGAAGAAAAGGATTACACATTTACATGGAGAACCAAAACATCCAAATATAAAGTACCGGTGCTGATGACATGGACTATGTGACCTATGCCTTAGGGAATAAACTAATCATTACTATTGATAAATATGTGATATTATCTGCCAACTGCAGCGGTTCCCTTACATTCTGACTAAAAATCTGATGCTGTTTATTCTAATAGGTCAAATCAGGGCTCAAGGGATTTCAAGACTGATTCTCTTTGACAATTGCTAAGGTTGGACGAATGCACAAATCCTTGTAAGTTGAATATTCTCAGTGGAATTTCTAAAATTCAATTTCTATAAATCATTCCACAATGCTGAACTTCATTTTTTTCTTTTCTTTTTTTTTTTTTTGGTTGTAAAATTAAATTGGTCAAATACATGTAGAGAGATGATGTTAAAGTGGCATTAAGAGCAGCCAAAGCATATTCACTGACAAATTTAATCTAACGTTCATAAAAATATAGTTTGCATTATTTACCAGCAAATGCTTCACGCAGGGGAAGAGAGGGTAGCATTTTACACCAGGTGAAATCTCACTAATTACACTGATATTAATGGTAGGAGGGTGTTCTCTGACTTCAGAGAGAGCTCCTTCAGGGGAATAAAACTTAATTCCACAAGTGTTGATACACGAGAGCCCTTGGTGCACAGCCCAACCTGCATCAAGGCACTAGCACCAGAGGATCTGAAAGTGAGAACTGTCTAGAAACAGAAGAAAACGCAAATGGAAGAATCTATGCTAACTGCAAAAAAAGGAAAACCACAACAAAGCAGCATTATCAGGGAAAGGTACATAATAAGGACAATTTTGACCACTAAAGGTCCCAATTCTGATCCATCTAAAGTTCATGGAAACTTTGCTACTATTGGGAATGAACCCAGCATAAGGTTTGAATTATCCCCAAAAGAAAACACTATCACAACAGGTACCAAAAGTATCTCCAAAATCATGTTGCAATCTGGCTTAAGTCTGCAAAGAAGCTACTGAATTAAATCGTATTATTCACCTCCACAAGCTCACAAATCACTGTCTTCAACGAAGCACTACCAAGGCCTGCATAAACCCCTGCCATCCTTCTGCTCTGCTTCTGCTGACTCAAGCTTCTCCACCAATTCTCCTACGGGAGCTCCATTTGCAAACATTTTCTATATTTCATTTATATCAGAACAAAGAAATACAGGTTTATAAAAAAATATATATTTCTTTTTACCTGGGCAGTTTCTGTGTAAACCTAGAGCAATCAAATGAGTGTGCGGTGTACAAACAGAACGGATGAGGGACATGGGGATATTACTATAGAGACTACATTGATCCCACCCAACGCTATTTGCTCCAAACCCAACACCCCAATGGCCTGTAAATAAGCTTGCTGTCTTCAATCCTCAAGTCCTGCAGCAGCAAAACACGGCAACCGAGCTGCGGCCACTGAGAAGCCGGGTAAATGAGCCAGCACCACCGCCAGCTTGAGGAGGCAGAGGTGGAACGCCTGGGGGATCGGTGACGGGGTAAAGGATTTATGGCCCTCCTCTCCAAGACAAATTTTGCAATGGAAAGCCCACTCCCTCAGTTCTCCCTCCCAGCCTCACTGACTTTCCCTCCGACTCCTTCTTTTACACCGATCCTTCACCGCTGTCTTGCTTTCATCCTCACTCCCTGCTCCAGTTTGTAAAAGCTAATGCTGCAGACCTGGCTGCATCTGAGGGCACCAAAGATGGGACAGATTTAGTGGAGATTTATTCCTTGCTGTTTAATGTGCCTTGAGCTCAGACTTTAACCACCTCTCATAATGACATCCTCACGTTTCCAAACCCGGGGTGCAGCAGGGCTCTGCTTAGTCCGACCCAAAGGGCATGGGTGCTGCATCCCGGGCACCAGCATCTCCACACTGCAGCTCAGGGGTGCTTCCCATTGCACCCAGCAGCCCTGCACCACTTTCTCTCCAGAATCTGGAGACCCCTGGAAATGTACACCACCTCCCTGCCTGCCAGACTTCTTGCCAAAAAAAAGGGCCAGCGGGAAGAGGCATGCACACAGGCCTCTCCTGAAAAGCTCATTGAGGACCCAGAAGGGGTACGCTGTGGCAACCAGCCCTGCTAGGCACAGGACCTGCTTTCGTGCAGACAAGCCACAGATGTCCAATGCACCAAACTTTTTTTGGCTGAGGAGATCTGAGGTCCGGCAAATGCCCAGTTCACAGATTAAATGAGTTTTCTTGCCTCAGTCAACTGGAAGGGGTGCTGTAACAGGGCAGAAGTGGGGAGCACGGGCAGAGCCACACATTTTGAGGCTGGAAATGAGAGGCTGCTCCCTCTAGCTCCAGCCAGGCCAAGAAAGTCAAGGCATTGAGGCCCTTGTTTTCCCAGCTCCTTCAAGCTGGCACCACTCTTATGAGCTGGCAGACTGCTTTGCTCAGTTCCCACAGCAGATGTACAGGCCGAGTTGTAAGGAAAAGCTGCTGGTGCGCTCTCTTGTCACCCTCCCAGGCCCCCATAGCACTTCAGCTGCCTTGGATAAAAATTAAATAAATAAAAGACGCACAGAAGAGAAGCCCGTCAGAGACAGGCACGCAAGCAGCCGAGTTGTCAGGGGACTCCCTGCACTGGTGCCGTCCCTTGCTCCCCCCTCCATCCTCTTTCATTTCCCTCAGCCGGTGCGGATGGCGTGGTGGGACTGCAAGAAACCTGGCAAGGTCATGCTGTTTGATTCCGATGCCAGTTTCAATTATGTCCTGGCTTTTATAACCAAATCAAAAAACAAAAGGCTAAGAAGAAAAAAAGAGGGAGCAGGATTGAGAGGAGAGGCAGCAGCGTCCAGCTGCAGGCTGGGAAATGACATTTCAATTTCTCAATTGATCCAGTCTCCCTCCTCCCCTTCTTTTTTTTTCTTTTCTCTTTCTGACCTGTAAATTAATTAGTCTGCTTATCATGTGGAAAGACTGCAAATGGGGCAGCCCAGATATGGGCTGAACCGGAACAAACCTGCTTTCAGTTTGGGTATGGGCACCAAAGATGGGGCCACAAAGCATCGACATTCAGTTAGAAGCAATGTCCCCATGTGTTCAATTCTCAGGTTTCACACAGTCCTGAAGAGATCACAGGTAATGCTTTCCACCGACTCTCCAAATTACCTATGCACAGGAAAAGTAGGTAGCTACCTTTCTTCATCAGCTTACATTTTTGTCCAAGCTTGGGAAACACAAGCTAAGAAGGCATTCAGCCAAATGAAAAACTGAATTCAAAGATGTTGGAATACCTTTTTTTCTGCATTTTTCCCCTTCCACATGTTGTATTATTAGACTGTGGGACTGGAAGCCAAAAGAAATAACTGAAAGGAAGACTCTCATGGTATTGCAGAAGGGGCAGGATGGAGACACATCACAACATCCAGAATTATGACAATGAATGACAGCAATATTTTTGAAGACACATTAAAGTTTCAGAAAGTAAACTAGCTCCTCACTCTCGTGGCTAGGGATGAGACTTAGCTTGGGGTCGGACTACCCAAATGTGCCACCTTGTTCCTTTTCTCTGATATATCTGCTACCAACCATTATGGGAGGTGGGCTACTGAATCAAATGAGTATCAGATCCAACCCAAACCTCCACGTCCAGACCTCTCAGCCTATGCAGTACAAGCTGCAATATGGAAGAAGTTAAAAGCCCTGAAGAAAAAGTCTTCTCAAGATCTCTTCATCTTCCAGCAATGTCTGTCATGACGGTCCTAGGTACGATTCAAAAACTCAGGTACTGGCGTGAAGAAGAAGCTACCTGTTCCAGCTTGAATCTTTGATCCAGGCCTGTGGTTCAGTTCCACCCAGAACTCAATTTCCATTCCATGAAATTGAGGACCCCAGGGATTTCCTGTCATTTGTCTGCAGCCCAGGCAATTTCATGACGCTGTGGCTGCTTCTCAGGGCTTCCCCAAGTTCTAATTGTCATGGGTAATGGGTGTTTTCCTTGTCCAAACTCTCTAGGAGAGTATCGCCCTGCTGTCACCCTGCTAAGCACCTCGGAATCTCTGCAGTAGGGAAGTACCTATATAGGACAGCGGACACTAATTCTCTCACGCCCTACTGAAAAAGAACATCCTCAAATGAGACACCTGGGTAGCTAGACAAAATAAGTCTAGCAAAACAAGGGGCTAAGCACAGAGTTGATGCAGGTGAACACCACTCCGCTGAAGTCCAGTGAGTTTTCCCAGGCATACATTCAGCTCCATATATTTTCAGTTATTCAGCATTCAAGCATTCTTCTCCCAATCTCCTCTTCTTTTTATCCATCCATATCTATGCAAATCTCATTTCTTCAACCCAGCTCACCACAGTAAGTATCTCTCTCTGACACATAAAACCTAAATTTTATCAAGCATTTTATTTACTTCTGTCCCAGTGGAGAGGAGAAAAAATGGAGATAGAAAGAGAGAAAGATAGAGGAGATTACTGCTGCCTCCTTTTTTTTTTTTTTTTCATAATTGGCAGGTACTAAGACATTTCCATTATCGGAACAAATAAACAAAAAAAATCCACGGCAGATCAACCCAGGAGCAGCAGCTCCAGGTGAGGACTCCAGGTGACAATGCGAGCTACGGGCAGCGGTGCCTCCGTATGCAGCTGGTGAAATGCCACCACAGGCCACAGGCTCGGCAGAGATGGAGGCAGAACCTGTCATTATCCACTCAGATCTTAACAGGGGCAGGCACTAGCTGTGCTGTGCCGGGTACGCACACTAAGTGAAAGAAAGACCCCAAAGAACTCATCAACAGCATGCAAGGAAGGACAAAACTGGCAGGGAGAGGAGGGAAGAGAGAAAGGCAGAGCGCTTGCCAGCTGCCTCACTGTGCCCCAGTGTTTGCTCTGCCTGGAAGTGGGAGAGGGGCAGGTTGGGATGAAGGACTGTGAAGGGGTGGCATTGTGGCCTTTGGAAGAAGTACAGACTGCAAAAAAACTCAACTGTGTTTGGAACAATTCCCGCATACTTTCCGATTCTGTATTCATTGCATGGCTGGTTACTACACCTCTCCTGCTGGTTGTAGCCAGGCGATGGGGAGTTGTGATCCCCCTCTCCTTCCCCGCACAGCCTTCGCACTACAGTGATGGATGGGATGTTGTTACTTACCCTCCTCCATCCTGCACAGTCAAAAGCTGAACACTGGGACTGCTAGCTTACTGGGACTGGTAGCTTGGCGCCCATCTCTGCTGCTGTTGCTACTCAGTGTTCCTATAGGGACATTTTTTCCCCCAAAAGGACAATACAAAACACCCTGTTTCTTTTATTCTTCATTAAACACTGTCTGGTGTTGCCCAAGACAAGCAGTGTTTTAAAACCTCTCTAGTGGAGATGATGCCACCAGTGAGCCCAAGTTAAAAATCCACATTGGGAAGCTCAGTGACTCGTGCGGGGCCAGCACACCAGGCGCCCCTCCCAAAACTGCAGTTATGCCCACCTACTGCAGAAGAGGTACTTCAAGCTCGAAGCCCTAACAAAAGTGCTAGTACTGCAACACACAGCTGGTTTTGTAACACAGATACGCATCCCCCGGTACACCGCTGAGATGAGCTCCAAAACGGCTGTTACCAGCCTGCTGTAGATGTCTGAAAGCAAGGGAGAAGCCATTCATTTCTCTTGTTTCATCCCAGTGTCTCCCGGCAGATCTTGCCACCACATGCAGCCCTTCCATGACTTAGTTTCCCAGGAGTGCAATGAGGCTGATGGTGTTCCTGGCCTCAGCCGGGCGCTACGAGACTCTTTGATTTTCAAAACAGAAGACTGACAATGTAAATACAGATTACCAAGCCTAAGTCTCCAGAAGACAGGAATTAATCTTTGCTACAACAGTTTCTCAAAAACTCAGCTCAGTCCTGCCTATAGTTCTGATGACCATTTCACTGCAGCATTTCACAGATTTGACTAGGTTTATCCTTGCAACATCACTAATACATCAGTTGTCCCCTCTTCAGCTCACAAATGGGAAATCCAACTGCAGAAATGCCATGCACTTTCCCCAAGGTCACAGAAAAGCACGTGGCACCACAGAGAGCAGCATCTAGGCCTCCTGCATCTCAGATGTGCGGCAGTCTCTTTCCTGTTCCTTGCAACTGAAATTTTGTATCCGTCCCTGGAGTCATCCAGTACTTTGAGAAAATAGGATGTGCTCCAAAGCAAGCAAAGCAAGTTGGCATTAGCAAGCAATTCTCAATAAAATAGAAAGTCAGAATTTCTTTATCTTTGACTTAATCAAAAAATGATACATACTTAAATCTTTTTTCCCCTTAAATACTCTCCTCACAGATGTGAAATCCTGCTGA
>NW_010535400.1:192492-209994 GCF_000687285.1 Phaethon lepturus
ATAGATTGGTTAGCATAAAAAGATGGCTCTCTCTACCCCTCTGCGATTTAACTGCAAACTTTTGTGTATAATGCCAAAACACCTAGTTTGCTCAAGGTCATAGAAAAGTGACAAGAAAAACAACTAAATAAATGCTCAAAGAAGGGGATGAACATTTGGATATACACTCGCTCTGAACATACCTCTTATTGTCTGGACATGATTATACACCTGAGTCCTGCTACATCTTTCAAAGACAAGGACAGAAAAGCCAGTAAGAGCGATGTTGTTTTTCTTTTTGCACCACAACGTTCAAGAATTAAAGGACGCTCCTGGCCCAAGAGATCTGATCTTGTCGAGGCATTTTCAACGCTCCTTGTCATTTCAGGGGACTCACTTGCAGGAGCGCTGAGAATTCAGAAAAGATGAACAAGAGGTGACTGGTCTCAGGACCCCCTGGACCTTGATTTCCTCTATGTTTCAACGCTGCAGTTTTCCAGTTCCTTCCTTCTCCTTTCCAGCTCCCAAGGAGATGTAGGGAAGCTGAAGGAACTGCACTTTCCCCTAGAGCTGAATCCTGACATTGCTCCCAAGATTTTCCCCTCCTTGGGATGGGGAAAGAGATTATCAAGACATCCACAGAATTTCACAAACTTGATTTCCTCACACTTGCTTGTTTCCTCATTGATCCTTCTGGTGCAACTCAACCTGCAGGCAAGGAGATCTAAGAGGATCTACACTACACAGCTCAATGGCAAAGCCATCTCTAAACATGACACTCATTTTTTCGCATGTGAGTATTGCCAACTTAGACTCATTGATGCAAATGGAGAATGGCTTGAGGGAAAGTGTTGTATAGGTGCTAAGCTACATCCCTGAATGTAGTACAAGAAGCTCAGGCCAAAGACCTTGGATTCACAGAATTGCAAGACCTTTTGATTGCTTATATGAAGTTAAAAATCTTTTGAGGTTTCTCTCAGACTGGTGGCAACCTACCTGACTACACTGACAAACAGCAGGCTCCTCAGCCCTTCTATTTTTTGCTATAAAAGAGAATCCTATTCTTTTCTTCTTTCTTTTTAATTAATTTTTTGTCTTCTCTTATTACCCCAGGCTGCTGCTTTGTGTCTAGAACAGTTCTGTTCCAGACCACAGAAACAATAGAAGAATACCTTCTCTATGCCCATGCAAGGACACTGAACTGTCAGAGCTGTGCTAATAAAAGATAAAAACAAAAACTGAGCTAAGATCAACCTGTTTCTACTTCAGACTTCAAGAGACAGTCCAGATCATTATAAATGGGGTGGAGAGGGAAAAACAACTCAGAGGATAGTAGTGGCTCATCTGTCTATTGGAAATCTCAGAGCATTTTCTAAGACTAATGAATGAGCCTTTCTAGTTCATTCTGAGATGAATCAGGACTGTGATCCATGCACAGCCTTGGCATGGCTCAGTACAGAGCCTGAGCTGAAAACCTGGCTTTAGTCACATGCCATCCCCCTCCCCTAGAAGGGACACAACAAAACCATGAAAAGTTGCTACCAGCTAAAGCACGCCAGCACAACACACAGCCAACAAAGCAATTTATTTAGCCAATTAACCAGCATGCATGATTAGAGCCTCCAGGAAACAAGTACATGGGGTAAAGGGTTGAAAGGAGGAAAAGCTCAATCCAACGAAGAAGACTTCAGATGCCTAGCTTGTCTGTGGGTGCCTCCCTAAATTTGGTCTCAGTCAAATTCTCATTGAGCAGGGACTCCATACAGCTTTCTACTCCACCTCTGGAATTAGTGAAAGCATTCCCTTCTTCAGCTTGCTTCTGCAGGGACACCAAGGGCTATTAGGGCCAAAGGAAAAAGAGGTAGATTTTCAGGATAACTGTTAATGAGAGGGTGGCAAAGTTTGTCTTACAGTTTGTGGAGTACACTCTGTTCTAAGAATAAAAAATTACCCTTCCAAATGGTTGATTTGACCCTTTTCAGTAGTATAATAATATGAAGAGGAAAAAAAAGGAAAAAAATTATATGCATCAAATGCTCTAGAGCAGTGGTCATAGCTCCAGCACATAAAACATTTGCTCTGCCACTGGACAAAGCGTAAATCCTATTTTTCTTTTTAAAAAAAAAAAAAAAGAAAGCAAAGATGAAAAGCCTCTAAATGATTCAATATTTTATACACACTCCGTATACTGCAGCCTTGAAAAAGATGCCGCAGCATGACGGACTTTGGAGACTTTATCTTGCCGCAGCAACTGAAGAAGAGCAATTTTAACACTGACATAATAGTCAGGCAGTGTTTGTTTGGTGGCTATCCACAGCTAGTATTAGGGTGCCAGTGACTATGTTCTTGGCAGTTTTGCATATGCACATGCTTCAGTTTTAATGGGCTGTACTCCATGTATGCATATGTTTCAGCCTGTGTCTATGCATAATTTGTTAATGCTGTACAAAAGGAGGTGCCATACCTGTGCACATGCTTTTGGCATCTGCTCTGTGTGCATGCATGTATGTACATGCATTCTGGGCTGTGACGTTTTGTTTTTCGCTGTGTATTGGAGTTAGGTGTGTGCTGCGAGTGCATGTGATTTTGCAGGGTTTTCTAAGGCACGTCTTCATTCTTTTCTCCAGTTGACCCCGGTGGTAATCACTAAAACATACCATCCACTCCTGCTCCACACTAAAGGGTTCATCCCTTTCTTCTTCTGCAAGCAATGTCGGTGCTGCTGTCTCATGCAACAGAGTGTCCTCCACCACGGAAAGACTTCCCCTACCCCACACAGAGCAAGTCCAACCACCCCCCAAGCAGCACCAACTAGGAGCTAACCTCAGGTGCCTGCCCACCGCAGGAAGCAGGTGTCCCACTCCCACAAGCAAGCCTCACTCTTGGCATCACCTTCACAGGGAGTGGCCCCTGCCCTACTGCTGAGGTTGAGCTGGGGCCATGCCGCTGTGCTTCATGCCCTTGGATGCACGTGAGCAGTTTCCCAGGCTGCCTGGGGGGAAAACAGCATTCACCATGGGACCATAAGGTGGAAAATCAACAGAAGAGTCTGCCCTGAGCCATGCTGAACAAGTATGCTGTTAGATAGAAACTGCCATAAGCTGTTCACAAGTTGTGCTAGATGCCTCTGCCTCATGGAAGGACTTGTAACTCAGCGTCTCCTGTATTCCCACATGGACTGGTTCCCTGCTACACCTTAAGGGGAGCTGTGGACCTCCCTCTGTGATCCTGACCAGCAAGATGAAGCTCCTGAAAAGGGAAGCAGCTCAGAGACCTCCCTTGAATTATCAGCTCTGGTAAAACATTGGCACAAGCAACCTAAATCTTTGATACGGTGATACGAGGTCTAGCCTTGAGGCAGGCAAAACATTCGAACTGTAACATAAAATGCCATCAGAGTTGTTTCTGATGCACAACTCTGTCTTTGTATTCTTTCTTTTGTACTTCCTCCACTACTCCAGATCAGGTTATGACTCTTACATACCACAGCAGCTGTTAAATTGAACTGGGATCAGGGGAAATACCTCCCACTCCCAGTCATCCAGTCAATCCTATCAAGCCTATCATCAACATCACAACACAGAGCAAAATGTCAGCATTTGGTGTGGAAATGAGAAACAGGGTGCTCTCTTACAGAGAAGAACAAAACCTTCTGTAACATACTCTATTGGATTTAAGTAGCAAGACTGCAAGGGAAGGGAAGCTGCAGAGGTGGCTTCTGTGAGAAGACACCATGGGCTGCCCCCATGTTGGACAGAGCCAGGTCCAACCACCTCCAAGACACGCTCGCTACTGGCCAAAGCTGAGCCCATCAGTGATGTTGGTAGCGCTTCTGTGATAGCATATTTAAGAAAAGGTTAAAAATGCTGTGCAGTAACAGTGAGAGAGGAGTGAGAATATGTGAAAGAGCCCTGTAGACACCAAGGTCAGAGGGGGAAGGGGAGGAGGTGCTCCAGGTACTGGAGCAGAGATTCTCCTGCAGCCCCCCGAGAAGACCATGGTGATGGAGGTTGTCCCCCTGCAGCTCATGGAGGACCATGGTGGAGCAGATATCAACACACACCCTGAAGGAACCTGCAGCCCACACTGGAGCAGGTTCCTGGCAGGAGCTGTGGCAATGGAGAAGAGCCCACACATGAACAAGTTTTCCGACAAGATCTGCGGCCTGTGGGGAAACCATGCTGGAGAAATTCATGAAGAACTGTCTCTCATGGGAAGAACTCCATGCTGGAGCAGGGGAGGAGCATGAGGAGGAAGGAACCGCAGAGACAAAGTGTTATGGATTGACCGTAACCCCCATTCCTGGTCCCCCTGTGCTGCTTGGCGGGGACGTATTAAAATCTGGGAGTGAATTTGAGCCTGGGAAGAAGGAAGGGGTTGGGGAAGGTGTTTTTAGTTTTGTTCATATTTCTCACTATCTTACTCTGTTATTAGTTAGCAATAAATTAATTTCATTTCCCCAAATCTAGTCTGTTTTGCCCATCACAGTAATTGGTAAGTGATCTTTCCCTGTCCTGCTGAGGAGGGGGATTGATGGAGCAGCTTGGTGGGCACCTGGAAGCCAGCCAAGGTCAACCCACCACACGTACACATAAATAGATAATGCTACCAAAGGAAACCTTAGAGAGGAGCATCCCTAAGCAACAAGTGATATTGTTGCAGATGAGGTAGACAGCAGCGTGTGTAGCTTTTCTGCGGCGTCCTTGGGGCCTGGTTAGAGAAAGAACTAAGAGCCACATTTTCGAGGATGATGAACATCAACTGCTCCCAGGGACTTCAGACAAAAAGAGGAGGTAGGCTGCACTTCTGAAAAATCAAACCCTTGCTCCTGAGACAAATGAACAATAATGGAAGTTCATGCTCCAACCAATGCCTGGGATCCGAGAAGTTGCCTTTTCTTGTCCAGGCCTCAGAGCAAAGGCAGTGGCTGGGACTCCCTCTCCGGAGGGATTCCCAGCCCTCAAGTGTCATCAGCAGAAAGTGTGATCTGATTTCTTGGCAGCGCAAGCTGCCACAGGCTCACAATCCACTTCCTTCCCTAGGACATGATGCCCTGGACGGCTCTGCTCTTGCTGCCTGCCAGTGTCTGCTGTCTTCCCCACTCCTTCATGAGCCCCCCTCCTCCCTCCACTACTCATTCCTTTGCTACACGAGGCTGGCATTTAAGAAACACTTATTCCAATCCATTTCTACCCTTGTACAGCAATTGGGTGTCATTTAGTTTGATTTAACCAATTTAGTCCTATGAATTAATTGGTTAATAAGCCATCTGTATGCATCAGGTGACAGAGCCGCGCTCTCACACACAGACACAGACAAGCTACCCACTTGTCCTTGTTTAATAACAGGCTGTAGGGAGTAGGAGCGGGAGAGGCGTGCAGGCTAATATCACTCCCCACGGGGAACTGCCAACAAAAGGGACATGGCGATCATTACACCGACCTTGACCTCTGAGCGGGGGAACTGTCTGTTTAGGGTAATTCAGAAATAACCTACACTGTAGCTAGAGAGGAGTGCCAGCTACAGAACAGATGCAAGAACCACGAATATGCTTCACATTGTGGCTTTTTTTTTTAAGAGGGAGGAAAAGAGGTTTAGTTCATGCTTACTAGACACAAGGAAATTCTTAGCTGCATTCCCAAACAGCTGAACTTTGTATGTGTGTAGGAGGAGGAGAAAGTGGGAAGTGGGGGAATAGGAGGAGACTGAAGTCTAAAGCATTTAATTGAGGTGTGATCTTTAATTATGAGAGAAGTAATCTCATCTATTTTGATTTCTTTTTAAATCCTGAGAAAAAAAGCACCCCTCACAGGTCCCAGCCATTTCAATGTTATATACAAACCCCCAAGCCACCCAGCAAACAACAATACAGCAAACCAAAAGCAAACCCAGCAACATATCCCAACCCACACAACAGAAAAACATTAACTGTTCTAACAGAAAAACAACTCCCTCCCCTGGCTGCCCATCCATCTCAGCCAGCCCCGGATGCCCCAGCAAGCAGGAAAGTTTCTCTGCATACCCTGAAGGTCAACACACGGAGAACTTTCAGACTGAAGGGGAACTGAATTACAGGACTGTCACGCTCTTGGGAAAAAGCCCTGCCAGCAGCTCCCTCGCTTTTCTGCCCTGGGAGCTATCGTGCATCTCAGCCACAGCAACTGCAGCAACATTACATGGAGAGGGGGATGCTCGCTGGTGTGGGAGGCTCCCAAACGAGTAAATGCCAACATTGGAGCCAGAAACGACAGAACTCAACCCAGATGGCAGTGGTTTGGTGTAACGTGCTGGGCAACATGGTCTCCTTAAAGAAATGGACCACAAGCTTCTGTGCTGGGTAGTTTACCAGTCAATGCAAGGTGCGGTGCGCTGTAGGCTGCGTGGTCCAGCTGTCACAGACCAAATAACGAACACCAGGGCGAGCCTTGGCTGAGGCCGCCCCAGGGAGGGGAGATGGAGCTTAGGCTGCGTTGAGTGGTGCGGAGCAGCAGCGCATTCCCAAGCGCTCCTCTAGGCCCCCCCGGCTCCCAGCGTTTTCCAGTCATCTGAGAGAGAAATTAGTGTGCTGCAGACTGTGAGAGAGATACAAAGTGAGTAGCAGGGATGTAGCTCCAAGGAGAAAGTACTTTCCCTCCCTCTCCCTAAGGAAAATGAAATTACAGTGGAGTTCGCTTTAAACGGATCCCATTAGCACGACAGGCACCACTGGAAGAATAACATCCTCTGTGCACTGAAGTGAGACACTGACAGGCAGAGCGGAGCAGGCTGAAATAGTCCCTTCCAGACAGGAAAGGAAGAAACCTGTTTACTCAGTACACTCAGTAGGAGACTGCATGAAGGAGTGAGGGGAAAAAAAAACCCAACACAAAAAATGAGTGAGGAAACCTGCCAGAGTTCCTGGTGTGAGCATGCCCTGCCAGCCCACAGAAAGCAGGCAAGAGAGAGCCTTTTCACTAGGTGTGCAGGGAGTCCCCGAGTGCCTCGCTGGGTGTTAATCCCTGTAAAACACCCTTTTTCTCTCACTGGGATGTGAGTGCCTGTTCCTGGGCACTGTAGAACTACGAAAACACGGAGTTAAGCTGCCCTACTTGAACAACTGGAAGACCTAGCTAAACTGCCTCTGCTTGGTCCACGGCAGGAATGTCTGTGAAACGAATGAAATCGAGAACATATACCAACCCATCCATACCAATTTCACTTGATCAGTGACCACCGCAGCCTGGATAGAGCAAGTGGCAACATGACTTTACAGCTTGTTTAATGGCCACATGGAGCATACGTATCCGACTGCTACACTTTCCTGGTTAGGCAGCTCACATGCAAAAGGCATGTGAGCTCACATCACAGTTCACAACAAGTCTTGTCTTTACCAATTGCTAAGGTCTCTGGGCCCAAAATGTGTAAAATTACTTCAGAGATTAAAGGGGCAGAAAGATTTTTTATTTTTTTTTAACCCCAGAAATGCCTCAGCAGGCTCACTTCCTTAACATCCACTCATTTCAAAGAGACAGACACCTACACTGCTTGGGAGGACTTGGAGATCTCACCAGCTGCCTCCTGGCAGCTCCCCGCACTGAAACGCCTTTGAATCTGTGTGGCATCCCGTTACCCAAATATCATCAGTCACAGAGCCAGTGCATCTCTCCATGCAAGCCTTGCATGTCCGGATGAAGCTGCACAAACGCTGATAGCAGCAGAGCAGAGAGCAATGGGACAGCAAGAGAGATCACTGCTGCTGGAGGTGTGCGGGGCACAGGACAGGGCTGTTAAGGTTACTGCCTAGGGAGTATGGGACACGATAGGGGAAGAGCATTTGGGGATTGTACACGACTTAGAAAGACCAAAAACAGAGAAAGGGAGGGACCAAGGTGGTTTGTGGAGGAAAGAGCATGGTAAAATAGAAGGGCAGAAGGGACCACTTCAGTGTCAACGAGTTGCTGGTCAGTGCACTCATCTGGCCATGCCCTGCACCTGATGGGCACAGTCTGTCCTATCCTCTTATTAAACTCCACTTCTGACTGTTTTCCTGGGTGGGAGGACTCGACTCTGTGTGCAAGGGCGTCTATGGAGGGTAAGTGGGACCACAGGGCAGAGGCCCATGTGTTGGTGGTGCCAGAACAGGAGCAGGTGAGGGTGCATATGTCAGTGCATGATTGCTAGGCAATACTAGCTGGTGAGTACCTGAAGTGGCTTAGGAGCCCAGTTGAGTGTGACTCTCTTTGGGAATGGGACAACTGGAGGAGCTATCTGCTGGAGGGACCACAGAGGCCAGTTGTCCAGCAGGACAACTGCTGGAGAGACCAGCCAAGCTGAGCCCCTTGGTCCTGCCTTTTGTTGTCTCCACCCTCCGCATCCTCCCCAGCCTAGGAACTGTCTCCCTTAGTTTCCTCCCCTCTCACCCTCTTTTTTTAATCCTCCTGACAAAACCTTAAATGGTCTAAAAGCATCCCCAACAAGGATGAGGGAACGCAAATGTCTTAGCAAATGTGCATTTGAGCTCCACATGCTCCTAGGGATGGTGTAGTAATAAAAACCAATTAGATAACACTCAGCAGCTACAGTGAGAGGGAGTGGTACAATCTTACCAAGACTAATAGGGTTTTTAATAATAGATGGGTCTCTGTGCAGTGCTGTAGAGGGGAAGTCGAATTGGTTTCAGTTAAAGTGCATCTTTCTGCCCACTGAATACCTGTGAGTGGAGGATTAATATTCTATGAAAGTGGGGATTAACTCACCCTCCATGCTTACTACTTCTACTAGGGAGATCCCTGCAGGGTCAGGACGGGGCTCCCTCTGATGGTGCAGGATGGGGGAGTCCTATGGAGAAGCACGCTGAGCTCATTCCTGCACCCCTTCACAAAAGGACACATTACTCAGTCCTACAGGTGCCAACTTTTGAGCTGCTCAATAATGAAGAACTTGGAAAAGCCAACGCTTTTGCTGTCTTGCTTTCTCTCATGTCCCAAGAAAAGTCCAAAAGCAAATTTGCAACTGACCGCTGGAACAAGGCTGAAGAAAGCTCAACACACCAGAAGCAGCCACGTGTGCCCCAGGTAGGCCAGCATCATGGGCAGGGCACCACAAAGACCTCTGCTTGCATCTCTTCCTGCTTCCTTCTGTTTACAAACCTTCACTTCGTGCCTCCTTGCTCAAAATACGAACAGAAGCCCTGGAGGGTATTTTCTTGTTGCTGTAGAAACAATTATTATAGTCATAAACTGTACTTAATGCATCCCTCTTCCTCCTCCAGCAGGAAGGAAGAATGCACCTCCTCTTCCTCCTCTGCTGTGAGAGGAGGAAGTGTGCAGGTAAAAAGCACTGACAGCTTGTGTCCTGCGCTCAAGACCAAGTATCTCAGCAGCTGCCCATAATCTCCTTTCCATCAGTGCACAGAATCTTTCTTTCTTTTCTTCTCTCTTTCTGTCTTGTTTTCTATTCTTTGGACTGTCACATCATTTACATTTATGAAAGCAATTTTCCTGGGGGTGCAAAGATAGTTCAAATTGTCTGTGATCAGATCAACCTTGTGCATAATACATTTGTATGAAAATAAACTCCCTGGGGCCCACACTCCTGGCTGAAAGTCTCTGTAATGAAGTATTTTACTCTAATTTAGTTAAAGATGATGGAGATAGATAGGAATGAGTGTGTGCCTGCATGCATATGGAGGAGGGGAAGAAAGACAGGATACTATACACACACAAAAGCCAATAATTATAAGATTACATGCTAGCTGGGAACACTACTGAAGTAGTTCATTATTACGAGAAGTTAACTTCTCATCTCTTCCCTCTGAAAACTATGTCCTGCCCTATATGGCTTCTTGCAGACCAGATCTGGACAACCCGAATGCTTGTCCTCACAAGGGGTAGGCAGAAAACCACTCTTCCATCCCTCATCACTTGTTAAGAAATCACTCCCATTCCATATCCAGACTGACCCAAGACCACATTGAGATAATGACCTTCCCTGCTCCCCATTCTTCTGCAAATGCAAAAGCAAGACATCACCCTTGATCAGTCACTCCTCTGGAACATCAGCCTTTTGTTTTCCAGCCTCTGCTCTATTTGATTCAGAAGAATGACTTCCCCGCAGGGCTCCTTCCCCATGCCCCCAGTCCCAGCTGAGTAACTTGGCTCCCAGGTTCCTGGCTACTCCTGTGTGACTATCTGGCTTGGCAAGGCACTTAAACCTGCAAGTGCAAAACTTCCTGGCAAAACTGTGTTGAAATGAGGACAATTCCACCCAAGGTTTCTGTTTGAATTAACTGGTATTTTCTGAGGGTAACAACTTTGCCCACACACAAAAATATCAACCAGATCTCTTAGCAAAGGTTAAATGATTTCAGTGAACCTTGGGTCAAGTCTGAAGTATAGGTTAATAGTTAAGATTATTAAGATAGTTAAGTTCTAGTACACTCTGCCATTGACTTGCTATGATGCCTTGCATAAACTTCTATTTTGTTTCCCCATCTTTTCCATAGAGGACAAACTTACCTCCCTGTTTAACATAAAAAAACATAAGATTGCATACATCAGTCCCCCAGGGCTCCAGCCATAGATTGAGTGTACCCAGGGACATCTTCACGATTTATCAGGTATGGTCAATATAGGGAAGGGATGCCATTTGATTGCCACTGCTTTCAATTCAAGAGAATTGTGTCCTCCAGGTTTCTTTACTTTCAATAATAAAATACTGGGATTTCTTTAGTCTGTTATTGCAGGCCTAGTACTTCCCTGTCCTAGAGCAATGTAGAAAAAATGCAAATAAAAGCTATTAAAGGACAGGAGAGGGAAAGAAGTGGGGAGACAGAAAGCTAGGAGACCCTGAAAAGGGGTGAAGGGAACGGCATGATTCAAAGTACATAAGGAGAACTGGCAAAAGTGATTTGGCAGACAGTACTCCTAGCTAGGACTTGTTGTGTTTGTGCATTTTCCTAATAGCTTTGCTAAGAGGATCTGCTTTGGATAATGCTTGTGCTGTGCAGGACTCTTACATGTTTAGATCCAGGATGGTTGCCCCACTTTTTCTCAAAGGCTGTGTCACACGGGACATAAAAGAAAAAAATGTTCTAGGATATGGATGCAGACACATATGTACTATAGAAATGCCTATTTTATCTGAGTCTGGTTTTTTTGTCTTCCTATTCCCATACCCTAAGAAAAAAAGAAACAATCAGCTCCTGCATCTAGACAGGCCTGGAAAAATTCCTACATCCCAGTAAAGACACGATCTTGCACACAGTAGGGGAAGTAATCAACTCTTCTGAAAGAGAAACTACACAAAGTACACCTTGAAAATGAAGGCAGAGGACTAAATCCATTCCTGGCAAGAAGAAGGTGCAACTCCCTTTGAAGCAAGAGAAATCAGTGCCGCTGAATTTGTCTTAGGGAGATAAATACTAATAACCAGTCCTTCCCAGAGGACAATCTGATAACACTGAAGTTGACACCCACAAATGTCAGGCAGGATATATTTCTTCCTGTGTGCCAGTATCTAAGCTTATCACCCTATTTGCTTCTTCTCTCCCCAAGTCATTTTGCAGGGTCAAAGGCTATCGTGGGGCTTTAATTAGAATGCCATCGTAATGAGCTGACACTTAAATCAGCCTGCCAGTGGCTAAAGAAAATTAACCTTGGAGTCAAATGAGCTCCAGTTGGGAGTTCATGTCATGAGGGGGCAACAGATGCTTGCAGAGCTGATGTGAGTGGTGGAGGGATAGAGAGCTAAACCTTGCATCCTTTTGAACCAAGAGATGTACACTGGGGATCTCACCTATCCTAACTGCCTCTGATGCACAAATAAAAGCAAACAGTCTCTCATGAGCTTTACACCATGTGTTTGCTGTGCCAAGCCAAGGAGAAATCAAGAGGGAGAAGTTATCTGGAGATAGAAACTTCTTTTGGGCTCCTTGAGAAAGGATGCTACTTGAGCTCATATACACCTACAGACATATAATGTGTGATAAACCACATCAGTTTCTGTGAATGATTTTGTCATTATGACTTAGTTGGTTACCTCATTACCGTACAAGAACCTAGGCTGTAAATAAGGGCAGGTGCTTCACCCAGGTCAAACCCTGCAAAACTTAGGGACCAAATAAACAGTATAAGGCTATCATCCCCTGCTGGCTAACAAATTGGAAGGGCATTCACAAGGACAATACACACAGAGGATTAACCTCCTCACTAACCTTGCACTTTCTCTTCGCCACTGCAACTGTATCTCCCCTTCCCACATGCATTCTGCACCAATTTCTCCCCACACCATCTTTTGGCACAAGTCACAACATTGTTGTATTGCCAGTGAGTTTTGGGTAAGTTTTAGACAGTCAGCAGCAGTTTTTCCCAGTGAACCCAGATATTCCCTTTAGTAGCATTTTAATTTGCATCCTAAAGGCCAAGAGAAGAAATCCAGTGTGCGTTACTCACAGGTACCAGAGAATCCGTAATGGCTTACTGCTTTCCTCAGTGCTGAACTGCCAGTGCTATAATTTTCATGACATCTCTTTTATGCCACTGCACTTGACAAATACCTTGTGCCTCTCCACAGGTATTTAGGAAATCCTGCCAATGCAGGCATAGAGAACACACAAATGGACCTAACATCTCCATCTATTCAAGACAGAGCTGTGCAGCAAAACCAAGAGATTTTGCTAACCAAATCTGGCCATGGAGCTGCCTGGATATAGCAGATTCAGCCCTGTGTCCCTTGCCATGAAAGGATACATTTTCCTTTCATTAAAATCAGTACACCTCAGAGGATACTGTAAACAACCCTTGAATCATTCTTGGTGTGTTTCTACTATAACCATAATCGACCTTTCTCTAAAGGGGAGCTATCTGATTGAAAACCTTGTGAGATGACTCTACTTACTATATCATGAAGTTTAAAACTGCAGCAACTCTGCTAGAGTCAATGTAACAATAATAAATTTACAAAAGGATGCTAAACAGTAGAATTTACTGCAGAACCATCTTTTTAAAGGAAAGCTGAAACCTTCTTCTCTTACATGTATCCTATGAAACACTTGCCTCCTATGTTGCCAATAACACCAACTAATTGTTCCTGAAGGACTGTTGAACACTTCAGTTAATTCTTCTCTAGTTACATTCTTTGTTTACTTCCATGATTTGACTCCACTATGGAGGTCAACTTGTTTCCTTCTTAGGAACAATGAAGCTCCAATGGACTCAGTATTATAGTTCCCAAATTAATGTGCTAGGAACTAAAAAAAGTCGAAACCATGTTCCACCTCCTGTAAGGTTCACTCACAGGTTTTTGTGCAGTAGAGGCTGTGATACAGGAGGACTGCAAACATCAGAGTAGAACAGTTACAGGCATTTTTAGACTTACATTATTTGCATTAGGGTGTTTAAAAAGACTATAATTTTTAGTTTATGTTAAGCTTTAAGTATAATTTTGTTGTTTTGAAAGCACTCCTAAATTGCAAGATTTGGACACAAGTCATTCAATTTGTGATACTTGCTTAAAGGTTCAGCTTTTATGAGGTTTCAAGAGAAAATTCTTGCTTTCTTTTAAATCAGCTTTTTGAATTAGCTTTCTTTAAAAAAAAAGAATTTTATTAACCCCGGGGGCGTTATATTAAAAAGCATGAAACTGTTACCTCTGGCTTGACTCAAATGTCTTGAACTTAGAGACAAGTAATAACAAGTGCAGGTATTTGGGAACTGTCCCTGTGGGATATACGTTGGGGAGGACAGTGTGAGTCATTTCTGAGGTACATGGCAATCTGGAAGTTAGTCTCATGTTTTGGGGCAGTCAGGCACCTGATGCTGAGAAGGGACATCTCTGAACATCAGCTTGAAAGTAATCTTGGTTTTGTTTTTTTTTTCTTGTAGTTTTCTTCTCCTCTCACCAAATCTTGTAATATATGGACTCAATAGATGGTGTGATCTCTTTCTCCCTCTTTCCCCTTAAGTCAAAAAGTAAAATAGTAAATACCACTGTAAGCACTTAATGCAGAAATAAACCATTGCAGTACAAGAAAGAGAAACTTCAGGCACTTCAAAATAAACAAGATGTAAGAAAAGAGAGGTGCTCATCCAAGTCATACAGTTCCACACAGAAAAATGGCATCTCCTTGTCCTTCTGACAAGAAGAAACATAGTTTCCCCCCCTACTCCCAAGTAGACTTCAGGCTACTGGAACATCACTGACATTTTCTTTAAAGAGTTGTTAATTAAAATAACATTAAGTATGCCATGTTCAGTATTTGTCAGGCATCAGGAAAGGCTACTAAAATTATCACTGAGGGGCCTATTAAATATCATCATATGCTCCCAGAGTAACTAATTACAGACATTTTTAAAGGTTCTTCTTCCCCCATCCTGCAAAAATCTTTAACTTATTTTATTTCTTTATTTACTTGGATCAAATGACCAAATGTTATCAATGTGCTAGTCCAACACCTGTCTCGCAGAACAGGTAGACATTGCCCTACTGCCCCTGACGGTACCAAACAGCCCGCTGGCATCTTGGAGCTGGGGAGCAAACCTGACAAGGTTTCAATTCCATTTTTTGTTTCCCTTATGCCTTCTACACTTCATGTTCCCTGCTTGCATCATTTGAATGTTTGGGCAAAGGCCACAGAAAACACTGGAGCTTGGAAATAAAACAGGTACTCTCAGCAATCCAAATCTAAAATCTTGAGAAGCTTAGAAAACTGCAAGCCCTTTGCGAAAACCCCAGGCTTCCTGATCTGTACCTGCACAGCACCTCACATAGCAGGATCACACTGGGCAGCTACTATAACTACCGGCTACACTGACTATGCTAAATAATACTGAAAAGAGCTTGGAGCTGAATTTTTCCTTCTGCATGGGATGCTATCAGAACAAAACCAATGACAATGGTTTATGGTTGGGACACGGTAGTAACAACACCTCTATACTGTTCTTAATGGATCTGCTCTTCAGAGCAAAGGGAAGCCACCTACTCCTAGATCCATGCCTAAATGCTGCACCGCACCAGGACATCCAGGCACAGAGTGTATGCCCAGAGGCATACTTTTAGGCTTGCTAAATGCAAGGTCAGAGAGACTGGTCTTGAAGTCATCCGGGGAGCACTCAAAATTCATCAGAAACATACCCAGATGCAAGTGGTTGCTCCCATCTGGGATGGCTTTCCATCTCCCAGAGCAAGCACCTGCATGTTGCTCAGCAGTGCCAGACCAGGTGAGAGGGCTGACTGTGAGGAGCACAGCCCCTCTGCTGATTCAGTCCAAAGAGGGCCGCCTTTGGAGAAAGTTAGAGCAATTGCCATTAATGACGTTGCCACTTGCTTTGTGAGTCAGGTTGACCGGTCTCCCCACTGACCTTCACATTGCTTGTGAGGCGGGCAAGCATTTCAGCACCTATGCCATCTGTAAATTTGGTCTTCCCCTCAAGGAGACAAAAATTAGGTCAGAGGCTTCTCTCTTCCCCTTCCATTCCTGCAAAGCACATTAGAGCTCAAATCCTCAAGACAAAGCATTATTATTATTGTTGTTATTTTTTATGGTGCAAGAAAATATTAATGTTACAAATAGCTGCCATTAGCATAAGCAGAGCTGCATATTAATATGCACACGGGTATCTCCACTGTCAGGAAGCAGAGAGGCCCCAGAGGCCCTGCTTTCACTGGGGAAAATGATGATGGCATTAGCTCTAATGATAATGATAAGGAGGCTGCTATAAACGATATGACAATTTCTTTTGTAGTCCTGTTCGGGCAAAGACTTCTTCCTTACTCCCCAGTGTCCATAAAAGGATGCTGTTTGAACAAATGGCAGCTTGACTGATTTATTTAATTTCACCACAGTTTTATGTTTTTCTTAAAAGTGCCAGCTCTTTGAGTCATGTGACTAAGAAATTCAGTTAAGCCTTTCAGATAAATTCCTAACCATCAAGATTTTGGAGAACGGAGTACTAAATAAAAAGAATCCCACATCTATTTATGTTTTTAAAACCTTGTGATATTTGAGTCTTTTTGGACTAATGATTCTATTCTATCCAAGGACAGCAGGAGCTATGAAGGAAAAGAAAAATGGATATGAAAAAAATAACCAGTAATTAAAGTTATCTTTGATGTTAGATGTTCCCAATCCTATCACAGCCTTTCTCCTCCATCACTTATTGCCCCTGTGCATGTTACATCTAGGATGCATCAGCAAATCTTTGTGAGACTGTGCTATGAATCAGATGAGAGAACTGATCTGGCTAAAAAGTGACAAAACAAAAGAGGGCAAAGAGGGGTATTTCCTGCAGAAAGGCTTTGAATGTACTCAAAGAATGTACTGTCTGCAGACCTGCAGACAGGTGTGCTGGTACAGCTGGGAGGGCAGAAAGAGGGTAGTCTTGTTACTGCTCTTGTTATTGAGAAAATGCATGATGGACTGGCGGAAGAGATGCATGGACAAGATCTGGATTCCTAGGGGCTGTGCGTCAAGAGACTGTCAAACACTGTTTTGGCTCTTCCAACTGTGGAACAGACATAAATTTCCTTTTTTTTTTCAGGCCAGAGGTAAAACAGAAATTGTTATCCCCAGTTGTGATGTTAAGGCCTCGGTTATGCAATAGGACTTGGCTGCAACAAATGCAAAAGCATTTCTTCACTGAACTCTGCACCTGGACTCAGGCAGAGGATGATTCTCTCTGGCTCTGTAGCTGCTGAGCTAATTACACAGCTTTTCAGCAACGTCACTGCACAGGGTGTCTCTGGCCTGAAATCGTCTTCCACGGCTACAATGTGCAACAGGGATCTGAATATATTAAAGTGTCAGGGAGGTGGGGATGCTAGGTTTTGGTCTGTCAGCTTCTGGGCTGAAAACCCTATTGAGCTCATCTAAAATACTACGCTATCCGCTTTTCATTTTTCACGTTTGTTCTTGTGATGTACATTCTGAAGCTCATCAGAAGGACATTTAAGCTTTATACCAGCAATAATGTCCTTTGCAGTAAACTCAATCCAAAGGGACTAGCCAAGACCACAAAGAACCCTACAGATGACTGATTCTGATAAGGTGGCCAGCTGAAAATTCTTGATACAGAGACATATCCAAAAATTTGGCATGCACAGGCCAGTAACACAGGTGTTACAGAAAGACGGCTTCCTCTACCCACATAGCCTGTAGGAGATAGGGAGTAAGCACAAGCCTCACGATCTGTCTTCCAGGTAATATCTGCCCCAGATAATACACCAGGAAAAAGAACCATCTTTGCAGTACAAAACAGCCGTATTAAAGCTGCAGAACTGGTGGACTCAAGATGGAAGTAGGGCAGTCCAAGCAGGGTAGTCCAAAATACGAATCTTATTTGTTTTCCTTTTGTGTTCCTTAATCTCGTTCCCTTTGACTTAGTTGAGTGGTTCAAGTCTGTATCTCAAACTCACTCAGTCCCCACACAGCTTCTCAAACCCTTATTATTCCAGCTGGCCTGCACAGAGAAATGTTTTCTCATTTATTTTCTTGTTTTGGAACAGAACCTCAGTTATCCAACAGAATTCCTCTGCAGAGACAGCAGG
>NW_010535400.1:210007-213796 GCF_000687285.1 Phaethon lepturus
AGGAATGTTAAGCAATGATGACATGCTTGGGAAATGCCACATTATTATAAACCTGCTGTTTTGGACATATCCAGAACCAATAGCAGATCTTCTTTCCCCAGCTAAACCCACTAAGATAGTGCAGATAATCTGGAGAACTTCTCTAAATAACCGGGACCAAACACTGCAATTGGAAGCAGAAGCTCATACACACACCCTCAGATGATATATTAATATCAGCTGTTCAATAACTATCTCCTACCGTGGAAAGTTGAGAGGAAAGAAATAAACTAATATATGAAGTCTATTTGCTGTTTCTGTATGACTAGAACTTATACCTATACACAAAAGTCTCTTCACTTATACACAGATTTCCAAGCGTGGTATTTGCTGGTCTCCCAGACCAGCATTATGTGGTCTACCACATAATGTCTGTGGATTTAAAAAGAGGAGGATCAACTCTGAATCATACAGTATTTGTATGATCCTGGAAGCCAAATGCACAAACCCAAAGCTATTCCCTGGACAGCTGTATAAGCTCAGTACGTAACAAGCTATATAGTATAGATGCAACCATAAGGTGCTTGAAAAGTGGATGAACTACAGCCTGCTGTATGCTAAGTCCATGCAGGCATAAATCTTGATTTCAGATGTGGCTATCAGGACTTCAGTGCTAAGTGGAAATAAGAGCAATAAAAAATACTTTCAAAAATACCTTGTCAGACTCAGGTCATGCACCACAAGAATGTGGTGTCTGAAAAGGGAATCAGCTTGGTAGATACGAACACACTTGCTTGAGCCTGCTGTTGCCACGTACCCTGCCCTGTGGCTGTACAGGGGTGCACTGCAGTCACCACATGACAGAAATTGCACCAGTGCCCGTTTCCAAGATTGGCATGGCCTTCTTGGCACCCAAGCTAAAGAAAGGATGCAGTGGTAGTGCTCAATGATCTCATTATAAACTAGTCTGGGGGAGGGGAGAGGCAACAAAAAAAGATTATACACATTTTTGATCGCAGATGACATTCCATTAGCCCAGGACAACGATACGCATATGTATGCTATAAGCACCCTGACACAGGTAATGACTTACTGACAGGGTATAAAGCCATGCAGGTTAATAATCCGGATTGCTGGATCATGAAGTAAGACAAGACATCTGTTTTTCCAACAAGCTTTTCTAGCAAAGACTTACAAACAAACAGGAGAACCATGAACACCTGAGATTGGACATCCCTTGCTGTGTCCTTTGAGCCAAGGAATCACCTTCTCAGTTCATCATGTCCCAGTCAACTGGTACTTTTTGCATAGGAAAACCAAAGCTTCACTTACCTAGAACAGAAGACAAAAAAAGAGAGAGAAAATACGGTTAGTGGATTTCCCTGAAACATACAGATGCTGCTTATCTTTATTTCCCAGATGATTCCCACATCCCTGCACCTCGTTAGGAGATTCCTGACATGTTCAGGAACAGGAGTGATCTATGATAGCTCTCTTAGCACATGGCTGCTCTCTCCCCTGCTGTAATTGGTCTGTCGTGCCATTTATTGTTATACAGATTATTCATTAAGAAAAGCAAAACTGAGCAGGTGTTTTCATCAACATCTTGTTCCATTTAAAAAGAAAAAGAAAGAGAGAAAGAGGCTCTACAACAACATTAACCACACAGAAGGGCACAAATTATTCTGACTGTGAACAGCAGGGCACAGAAGGTCTTGAAGTCTACTGAAAGAAACTGCAGCAGGAAAGGATCTCCTTGCTAAGGAAGGGGTAGATTGGGTCATTCTGCCTCATCGTTCTGTCATGTATTATCTGAACTACAGCTACAATGAAAGGTCTTGATAATCTTGGCTTAGGTAAAGTACGCTCTGCCATGGGATAGAAGGAGGGAACAGATGATCTCTTGAGGACCCTGCTGTCCCTGCATTTCAAGATTTTCATGAAGACGTGGAACCTTCGTGTGCAACACAACATGGGCATAAAAAAAGATGTGACTGTCTCACAAAGAGCTACCACCTGAATAAGCCAGAGGGTGGACATAAAGGGGGGCTGTTAGATAGGATGAGAGGAAGCTAAGCAGGTCCAAAGCAGTACTAGGCCTTTCTTTTGGACCAGTTTCATCTTCACTCAGAGCATGGCTAGGACATGCTGCTTTCTCAAAAGCTGATTTATAGTTCTGGAGCCAGGACCAGCAATCAGTCAACCAGGACTCAATCTTTGCAAGCAATAAATAACTAAATAAAGATTGCTTATTTATTCTCAAGAGTTAACTTGCCTCTGAAAGGTAAGTCAAATTTCCAGAGAAGGCAGTAAAGTGACTATACCAAGGGTCAGGTCCTGAGAAAGGAAGAGCCTCCCTCCAGCTCAGTTTTGAACAAAGTCAAATCAGCATTTTAATGTTCAGAAACTGTGTTGCATTTACTCCTGCTCAATTCTACCAATCCTGGATAGCACAGAGCAGCACTTAAATATCCTGCACAAGCTTTGCCTACCACCATGGGCTGCATTATTCAAACTGTAATGGAATATAGCTACTATCACACAATCCCCTAGAGGAGATGCAGCCAGGCTTGCACACTATGGGGAAAGAAAGAAATAGATTAATATACATTCACGGTACATTTGCAAAGAGATTGCTTTGCTCATAGCGAGATTTGCACCTGTATAATTATATCACTTTCAAATTAATCATAATCATACCCTCAACCAATATATGATCTACAGAGTAGGCCTCATCCTTGGACTCTCATTATCGGGATAAAAATAGCTGGCTCTGAGTGCACCAAGATTTCTGCTGGTACGCAGGAGACTGTAAATCCCAGCTGACCCGCTAAGCCTTGGTATTTTGTTTCTCCAAAGCCCTAGCATGGCACATATCTTTGCATAAGTAAGACCTGTCTGTGTGACAGCAGCACCGTAACATTTAGCAATACGTTCCCTTTGCAGAACACTACAAAAGTAGCACAAGCTTTACTTTTCTGAGGAAAACTTAAGTTCAAAGAAAGGTTAAGTGATTTACCAGCGGATACATAATGCCTTTGTCACACGTAGAGACCCAGGACCTGTAACTCTTGGCCTCCCTGATGTACACATTTAATTACTGGATAACTCCATGCAGGAGCAGCAACCCACAAGTGCAGTGTAGCATCAGCCTGAAGCCTCCCTAGTGCTGTGCCTGCCCCTCCCCTGCCATCTCCTCCAAATGGCTCCCAGCTAAAGGCGGATTCCTTAATTGTGTTATTAGCTGAATTATTAATTGATATGAAAACAGCATTTTACTGGGCCTAAAAAGTCATTTGGAAATGAGATAAAATGTTCTCGGCGCTGCCTGCCTCCAAGCAGAGCTTGAGCGAGGGCTCTGACAGCTTGATTATTACGCACATTAGTGCAATCTGGTGAGCTCCCAACACGGGGAGCACGGAGTCCCCGGGTACAGTATCCATCAGGCCACATCCCTCACCTTTTCTCCTTCTTCTCCCCCCATCACTGCCTGTTTTGCATTTATGTGGGAGACCTCAGGGGTCATTTTTCCTTTCTGATCAATCCCTGCTGTCATCACTGCAAAGCTGCTAATAATAGCGGTGGTGGGCAAATAGTATTTTCCCCTCAGCCCCACATCAGGAAAGACTGTTTTTGTGCTTCTTCCCAAAACCCTCCTGTGCCCCAAAAGGGAAGAGATTGTTTCCCAAAACACTCCTTGCTGGAAAGAAACTGCTTGCATTTCTCTCTCTGCAAGTCCTTTGCTGTCCCACCGTGGAAATGGCAGTCTGTGTATACATACCTTCTTCTATAAAATGTTCCAGTATTTCA
>NW_010535400.1:213811-226716 GCF_000687285.1 Phaethon lepturus
TGTGTGTGTCTTGATGCCTTTGCAGTATTTGTTCAAAACCCTGTCTTTGGACACAAAACACTTTCACTCCAGACAGACCCCTTTCCCCTGGTGCTGAGAGGGGGATACCTCTATGGATACCCACCATGTCATCCATCCCACTCCCTGGGCCTGCCCCTCTCTCCCACCCCCTTGTCAGCCCCCCAAGGCTTTGCAGAGCTGTGGTAGGAGCAAAGCTTTTTCTGATGGTATCAATTTATTTTGAACATCCATTAAACAGGCAAAATGTGTGTCCTTGCACAAGGCAGATGATAAACCCCAGGCAGCCCCTTCCTCTACCTTTCTTGACCCCTTTTGCAGTCACACCATCAGTGGGAACCTACGCCCACTGACCCACATCTCTAACATGAAGCCAGAGGAGCCAGCAGACACCAGTGATCAATCCCATCTCTTACATGCAAACCTTGTAATTTAACAATAACTACTCAACCACCATTGACCTGCTAATTAATCCATGGATTTTTTGTTGTGCCTTTAATCGTTGGCCCCGATATCTGAGTCACTTTAGACTGCTCACTCTGCGCGGAGCCTAACCAACTAAATGCTACTTCAGCTCTGTAGTAATAAAACACTGAAATATATTGACTCCCTGCCAGCTCTCGTGCTCGCTCTCTGCCTCTCCGCTTGCTGGCTGAGTGCTGGTGTGTGAAGAGAATATAGAGAGGAGAAGGCATCGGCCATGAGAGATGAAGTTTGGGACACAGGTGAGAGAAAGCAAGAATCAGTCACCGGTGACAGGCCACCAAGGGCAACCTCTGATCCCTGCTACAGCCTTGCCTTGACAAACTCAAACCTGCTGTTCCTCCATCCTGAAATGGGCTTGATGGAGCTAAACATTCACAGGCAAACTGTATCCTGCCTCCTTTCTGCCTTCCAGCCCTTAATGAGGAAATCCTTGTCCTTTTGACTATCACTGTCACATCTGCTATATATATGTTAAGAGATAAAAACTCAGACGGTGTAGGCAAAAAATGAATCCGTGCAGTGGAGAGCCGGGAGATCTATATTTGTTTTGCTAGTGCTGTTAGAGGATCCCTGTATAAACATGGATGAATCACCATGAAAGCAGTTTTCTGAAGTGACTTACATCTCATGGTGCCTTGCATTGATGCTAAGTTTTGGGAGCTGGAAATGACAGTTTGAAACCCTGACATGGCACGAGCTGCGGATGCTGAGCCTGCTGGAGATTGAATGACTGTGAACCAGGCCCTCACAATAGCCATTTGATAATGGGGGTCACACTGATGATGGGGGTGGGATAGAGATGAAGGGACTAATGGGTGACGGTTTGGTGCTAAGAGCAGAGAAGTAGGAGGCTGTTAACCCAGTCAAGAAAATTCTCCATTAAAAAGTGTTCATTTTAATTTGGTTAAAAGCAAAATGGAAGCCCTGTCAGCAGCAGCTGATATTTACCCTCCCACATGGAAATAAAGTGGAAAGCGATAAGCCCTTCCAATCACTGTCATAATTTGCTGCCATCACTTTCGTTGTGTCTGATCTGTAGACCTGAGCCGCTATTGATGCTCACCTGCTGCAAACAGGCACACCACACAACTTCCCTGCCCAAAGAGCTCATGGGCTCCCTCCAGCTGAGCCTCAGGAGCAAGCCAATGAGTGGTGGGAAAACATACAGGCAACAGGAATAAAAGGGTTATTGACAGTCCCTGGTCTGTCTAGGGGGACTGATGAAGATGAGGCAACTCCACAAGCAAGCTCTCTGTGCCTTCCTCATGTCAGTGCATCGCATGGGCTAATGAAGTGGTGGTGCACTTTAAGAGCATGGGCTTGGCATGGCTGGAAAGACCAGCAGATTCCAACCAGAGGATGATGCGCTGGCCCTGTCACAAAAACCTGCTGTGCCCTCTGCCAACAGCATAGTGACACCGTGACCACAGTTCTCAAAACTATTCGGCTAGCACACCAGGCATGCTGTAACTGGGGGGCAGTGGCAGGACAGAGGCACTTATTGTTGGAGAAGGCTATTAGGAAAGCATCACATTGGTGGCCCTATACTTCCTGATCCTAGCACTGCTGTTTCCATGAAAATAGCTAGTGTTTCCAAGCCCGCTGCATCCTCCCTGAACTTTTCTGTTTGTCTCTGTAAATAGCAATGCCGGAGCATGTCCAGGGTACAAAGAATGGCCAGAACAAGGCTTCCCAGCAACAACAGTTCACACTGACAACTCCAAGGGGGTTTGGCAGCAGCATGTCTGAAAGTTTCCTTGAGGACTTCCTGGGATCTTATTGTCCTGATCTGCCCTCTCTTTTTATTACTGCAAATAATGTTTCTGAAATGCAGGTCATTTGGGGTAATTTATGATCTCTTTCATTGCCAAGAAAGTCTATCGGCAGTGGACCTCCTGCTAGTCAACTCTTCAGGACTTTTGAACAGAAAGGATTTTTATGTGCTTCCCCCAAAACTGTCTAGAGGCAGCACAGTTAGCTGGGAGGAAGCTGGGAATTGCTTGTTCGAGTGCTGGCACATACTGGGTTTGGGAATGCTGCACAGTACATGCAAAATATCTCAGTGAAAGAACATCATTTTGCTGAATAGCTTTGTCACTGAATTGCTTGATCAAAGATACCAAAATGAACTGAGTCGCCATAGGCATGAGAAGAAATGTTTTCTCTCAGTTATATCCTATCTAGTTCTTTTATAGAGCAATTATCACTGAGAGAACCATTTCTGCCTTTACAAAAAGATACGCATTACAAATAGCTCAGCATTTTTGGGAAGGATGGACATTCAACAGACCTCATGTGTTTTAGCGGAGAACTGTAAACTGACTTCATTTTGGAAATGCACTGCTTTACAGTGTTCTTCCTGCCACACATATGCGTCCAGTCTAATGGCTGGAAGATCAAGACCTCAGGGTTCAAATATACTTCACAAGGGTGTGTTCAGTCTATACTACTAAGCCTTTTTGCCTGTGATCTAGTGAACTGCCTTGTCCAAGATGGAAGGGCAGAGCCCTTGCACCTGCTGTCTGTCTGAGAGTCTGACGTCAACCTCGGGCAGGATCGTGGGGTGTCTTTAAGGGTGTCTTTAAGTCTTTAAGCTATTTTTGTACTCAGTGAACCCTTGAAAATTGTACGGGTGGCTTCCCCTCCCTGTTCACAGGCATGGGGAAGTTGGGATTTGCTGTACTGCTACATTTGCCTGCATCCCCATGTCCGAAACAAGTCCTTAAGACCAAGTGACTGTAATTTATATAGTTAAAGAGCCTTTACACTCATGCTTTGCTGATTAAAGTGTTACTTTAGTGGCATAGACCTCAGTAGAGCACTTCAACCCCTCATAGCAAAAGCAGATCATTGTTTAAATTAAACCTCAGCTCTTCCACACAGAGACAAAGGAGCTGGCAGCTACATTAGTTCTACTGCAAGAAAATTGTGCTGAGGAACAGATACGCCATATTCAACCAGCTAAACAGTGGTGAACATACCAACTTATTTCCAGGTGAACACCTTCCCAGAAAGGATGGTTGTCTGCATGCAGGGTTCAAACTAGATTCAGCTCCAGATTTCTGATATGCCTTTGGGGTTTGACCCGTGAAGGTGCTGCCTCCACTACATTATGAAAGAATGTCTTCCCCTCATTGCTTGACTGCCTTACAGAGCCCAGTAGCCATTTGCATTTACGTCAGGTTCTCCTTGGAGAAACCTGGATGGATAAGAACTAGGGAATAAGAGAGACGGTAAATTGGTTCAGGACTAAGGCACAATGCTTAGCCTGATGTGTGATCTCCTCACATCCAGCAAGATCAATTAAGGCTATTAAGAGAAATCTCAGTGCTTAGGACATATACAGAGAGTAACAAGTGTGTAGGAAACAACCTTGTAAGGAGAGGGAGCCATTGGATGTGAGCTCAGAGAGCTTTTCCATCTGTGGTTGACCCTCAGGAACCTTAACCAGGCATTTACAAGACCTCCATCAGCAACATTCTCTCTGGGCACTGGTGAATTTCTACTCACCAGCCTTCCTGGGAGTCTAGGAAGAGCAACTGTGCCCATCTGAAAGAGGGGAACAAGATTCAATGACTTCCTCAAACTTGCAGCCTATAGCAGAAATGAGAATCAAACACAGATTTTTCAAGTCTGATAGCCTAACTACCTTTTCCCATCCAGTTTCTTCTACTGGAAAGCAGAACAAAACGTTGGGTTTTTTTCTTTCTTCTAAAAAGCAGCCCTCTGCCTCACGATTGAGTCTCTATAGTCAGTCCTAGAGAATGAGTTGGACCCTTCCCATCTTATCCACCCCCAGACAGCTGCCCCACCCCGTCCTCATACCTCACAAAACCATAAAGTTCGCATCATACTGTAACACCATGACAGCATGACAGCAGCACAGGAACGCTTCCCAAGCCTCAACCCCTCTGCCTGCCAGAGGGAGCTTTCAGCACAGCAGAGTGAATCTGACAAAGACAACTTCAGTGGGAGGGATCTGCCCAGTTTGAAATAAACCTCAGCTTCCACCTCTGTTCAAACAGGTCCCACCTTGCTGATGCTGGATTAGCGCAACAAGCTCAGGATTAGTTTTGAAACTCCTGCCTCCTAAAGCAGAAGCAAGCTACCTGCAGCCCTTCCAGCTATTTCACCATGCTCTTGCAGCACAGGGAAAATTAATCTCAGTTGAAAGATTGGGATATAGGAGGTAGAGTGGCATTTCCCAAGTGTCCTCCTCATTGTGGCAGGAGGAGGGGATGGTCCTGTTCAGAGAGAAACAGCTGGAATGACTGATTTTGCATCCATGCCACTGAAAGATGCTGATGAGAAAAACCCAGGCTCCTGCCTGTCATATTTTCAAAACCCCCAGACAGTCACTCAGAGCCTTGCCTGTCGCTTTCCTTAAGCCTCTGTTGAGGAGGAACAGTGAAGATCTCCGAGACAGTGTTTAGTGTCATAGACAGTTCGGCAAGAGACAATTTTTCACCCCGTTAAATCCCTCTGCAGAATATTATCTGCTGGTTTTCCCTCTTTTTTATGATTTTCTTACGATTATCTCCTGCTGTTTCTGTCCTCAGCAGCCAAATAAATAAATAGCAGTATAGCTGTCAGCAGCATTAGCTGAGCAAGAAGGTCCTGCAGACAGCCTTGGTGGGCTACACCCCTCCTTGCCCTCAGCACCACTGCCCTCCAGGCAGTATCAGGGTGCTGAGACGCTTCAGGTCTAATGGCAAGAGGGGAATGGGAAGAGGCTGAGAGTGCAGACTCCTGCTTTCCTGCCCGTCTTTTGCTTTGCAGGCAGGGAATGTCACTGTCTCACCTGTAAAAGATGATGATAACATTAACAGCAACTTGGTGGCGGGAGGAGGGCTTTGAATATTTAACTTCCTCACACCTGTACTTGGAGCATGTTTTTATCATCATCCCACAGCACAAATGAAAAAAAAAAAAAAAAAACCAGTGTCAGAGAGGTGAAGGAACTTCCATCTGGTCACAAAGCCAGTCTTTGGCAAAGCTAAGAATAAAACCCAGCCAATCTGATAGCAACGCACTGGTGTCTTCCCCATAAAACAATTCTGCCCTTTAAAAAAAGAAATGCACTTCTTTCATTTGTGTATGTGTATCCTTTACCCCCTAACTTTCCTGATCTCTCCTTTTCTCTGCCTAGTTTATTCAGATGGCAGTCACACAGGTGTGCACAGCACTTTACATAAAAAGCAAAGACAAGAAAGACACCTGCACCAAGGGTATTGAGTGACTGGCCACTGCTTTCGCTAGTAGCTTGGGAATTCCTTCACAGACTCATTTTTCTACGCTGCTCAGAGATTCTGGTCCTTTTGGGGCCATGTTTAATTCATCTCCTACGACTCTCCGAGATACTTTGCAGGTACTGATCCTGTCTTTTTCATGAGCTCAGTGCTCAGATGTCAGGCTTTTTTCTTCCGTATATAGTTTTCTTCTTCTTCCTACTTAGATGAAGATCTTCCTCTATTCCAGCCTCCATCTTTGGTCTTGCTCTCTCATTGCCTTTTTCTCCTTCTCTGATTTCAACATATCTTCATAATTTTTTTCTTTTTCAGCTCTTTTCTCATTTCCTTGATGTAACCTGTTCTCTTTTATAACAAGTTTCCTTGCACCCTTCTTCAAATACCCTCTCCAGCCCCAATGTCTGGCTCTGCCTGTGCCTCCTCTCCTTCCCAGCAGCACTGTTCATTAATCAAGCACTGGATCTTATCAAATAGGCACCTTTCCAGGAGTACACAGTATATTAATAAGACGATGAACCTCATACTGCAAACTATGATGAGATAGATACACAAAATTGGCTCATTTTTAACATGACCATTGGAAGCTAAGTCCCAGGATGGTGCACTAGCAGTGTCAGAGGTTACAACAGAGCAGAGCTGGCTAGTTTTTGACAGTGTGAGATATCTTTACCCAGCAGTTACTTATATGATTAGTGTGACCACTTTTAATTCTGTTTTTTAAGAAAAAAAAGACATTTACTTCCTTCCTATTTCTCCCAACCTCATCTAACACACAGGTCAAAGAAGCAGAGGATGGGGCAGAGACCCATGTCTAGATATCTACCATGCCACAAACATGAAAATGTCTCACACTTCAGCTCTTCTCTCACCATCTTCCAGACTACAAACTACAGTGCTAATGGGAATGAAAGCAAATCTATTTCTTGGGGAAGGATAAATTTCTTACCCTTTTTTATATGTATGGTGTGATTTCAGCAAGCAAAGAAGTGTCAGCCCACTCCCAGCTGTCATAGGAACTGGCTTTTAACTGACAACACTTTGAGAACCCAAAGTTTTTGAAGACATGAAAACAGGAACTTCATGCCTTATCCTGCTTTCTGATTGTGATCTCTTTCCAAAGAAAGTGCAAGTGTCAAGTCAGTTACTTCGCACTTCTTTCCAGAAATTTTTAGGAGCTACATCCACTTGATGCAATCTTCTTCAATCATTGCCTCCTTCTATTAGCCATCATACCTACACTCAAGGACTTTCTTGTAGTCAGGTAAAAACTCCAGATGTGATCACCGGAAGACTGAGACAAAGCTAGTCCTCATGAAACTGGAGATCACAACAATTTCACACTTCCTACACCCATTGAATGGGTCAATACAGAGCAACTTCATAGCTCCTGTAAATTGTGCCCACATGGCCTGAAACTCAAGATGCTGGGAACCACTGGAATACAATCAGTCAGCTGGGTTTCTGCAAATACAGACAAACATGATCCTAGGTTTAAAAATAAATAAATAAATAAAACCCAAACAAAACACAACAAACTTCCTATGGTTACGTGCCTGGTTTTGAATGCTTTAATCTCCCTTGCCTATTATTGTTATAATATATAAGAATATTATAACACCCCCCACTGTCCTAAAATTGCAGGGCTGAGGTGATTCGGACCCTGCTGTGGGGACTCTCTGGTGTGCAGTCCCATGCTCCTCTTCAGACCCTCCTTAGCCTGCATAGCTCCCAGGTACCCTTCCAAGCCCCCCACCACTGTTCTTTGCCATATGCACCTCAGCTCTGCTTCTCCCGCAGCTGCAAGAGTAGGCACCCTCATACCAGCATGGGGCCAGTTCAGGTGGGTCCCATGCTCTTCTCCAAAAGCTGGAGTAAAGCAAGCAGGAGGGAAGACAGAAAGCAAACAGGCCAGGAGGCTGAGGTGTCTCTCCTTATTGAGAACTGCTGGCTGCTCCTTTTTATTCCCTACTAAAAAAATTCTCTCCTTAGCTGAGGAGGGAGCATGAGCCCCAAGAACATCCTGCACTGCCTCCCCGTGAGGCAGGCAGAGGCGAGGGCAGCCAAGTGGAGAGCTCTCTCCTCAGGCTATAACAAGCAGGGGCTTTTGGAGCCACAGACAGGCAAAAGTGTTTTTGGTAGGAATGAAATCAAGAATACTTAGGGAACAGTCTGACTAGCCAGAGCAAATGCAACCGTGATCAGTAGCTTAGCCTGCCATGCCTTCCCCCTGGCCCCTCAAGGACAATCAAACCGAAATTATTACTGCAATCTCAGCACCTTGGTCTGGGCAAACATGCCCTAGGATCAAAACCACAAAGCATATCCCCTCAAGGGAGCTCTACAGCTTTCCCTCAGCCCTTCCTGTGTGTTACAGCCTGGACTGATACTACTTCAAGCTAATGTCTTAGAGGCACCCCCCTCCTCCCCACCAAAAAAAGTTATACCTTGGGTGAGTGAAGGGAGACAAAAAAGGAGCAAGGAAGGAGCACTGCTGCAGGCACAGAGATGGACTGGGAAGGACGGGTCATCAAGTTTGCCAGACACCATCAACGAGTCAAGGAGGCCCACTTGCTACAGCAAGGCCAGCCTCAAAGATCACCCTTGTTTCTCCAAGCTACAGCAGGCCCTTGGCTGGGAAGAAGGGGGCTGAGGACCCAAATTTCAGTTGCAGGAGATTGGTTAGCGTTAAGTCCCTGTGATACCCTGGGCCTGGGTCACAGGGTGGCAGAGGCCCCGTGGAGGATCAGGCCAGCCCATGAGGGTGCCTGGGCATCAAAGGCATCCAGGTGGGCAGCACAGCATCGGGGAAAGCAGGAGGGCAGTAGCCGTCAGAGAGTTAAGGCTAATAAAACACTGCCAGGGCCCTGCTGGCTGGCAGGCAGAGACCGCTGGTGGGAAGTGTGGGTAGAGCCTGGAGCCACACGAGCATCAGTGCCACGGGCAGTAGAGCATGGCGAGAGCTGCATGAGTAGCAGACGGCGCCGAACTAACAGTCCGCCTGCTGGCACAAAGCTGGGAGAGCTGGGCAGGAGCCCGGGAAGCAGAGAGGAACCATGCTCCAGGGTGAGCTGGGCAATGGTGGGGAAAAAGGCAGCTGCTTCATGCAACCTCTGCTTCCCAGACCTTTAACGCTCAGTGGTCCTTCACCTACCCACGGGAGCTGGCACTCCAGCAGAAGGGTTTCCCCAGACAGGAGACAGAGGACAGTGGGCTAAAGCGATGAGAGCACAGTGTTTGTGCTGAGCGTTGGTATGAGTACAGATCTGCTGGGGCACTGGGCGGTTTGATAAAGGATCAAGAAGCTGTTGTGGCTGGTCCCGTGCGAAGTCAGAGCAAAACTGCCGTCCCTGCTGCAGTTATTATACAAGGTACAAGGCAAGGGGCAGTTGCTGAACCCCCGAGAGGAAGGAAAGGAATTATTAGGCTAAAGCAAAGCTGCTGGCACTATAGAATAGTAGCAAAACCACCAGTCCCTTTTCTGCAACGATTATCAGGCTTGTGTATTGTGTTCGTGTGTTGCTAGTTTTGCTGATCCATGCTTCCCAATTACCAAGAAACGCAGATTGGGAAGCTTTTGCACACATCTGTGTTTCTTCTTACCCTGTTTCTGCCACAGAGCAGCTCAGGAAAGGGTTTTACCCCGATGTTCTCCAAGAAGCTTTCATGCTGAAAGAGTACTGCTGAGCATCTCTCTCTACAGGAAAAACAGCATTGAACCGCTGATGAAGAGCTTGACTGTGCCTTGTTCACATAATACCTTAACTGGCATCAGCGAAAGTGTTGCAGGAGTGCAGTGAGCAGCCTCCATCCCTACGTGTAGAAATACAACTGCCACACTCGTGAAGCTACAGCTAGAGGGGAATTGAGCTGTTCCCTTCCACTGCACTGTCGAATGTAATTTACTTCCTGGCATTGTGTGATCAAGCAAAGGAAGGGCAATAACATACACAGCAGCTTATCCCGGAGAATGGCAACTTCACCTCTTCAGCTTTAACTGAGCCTGACTGCAATTTCAGTCATGTATTTGTACCTCTGCTGCAGTGTTCCCATCCCCAGCACTCGTGGTGGGGAGACAGAGAAGGTGGCAAGGGTCTCTGGTATAAACTGGGGAAATCAGCATGCCAGTAAAGGCAAAATCCCAGGGCTTTCCCCTGGAGGAGTAAAAGCTGTTTAGAGAAGCGTGTAAATTCACAGCAAGAAGCAATAAAGGTGAGTTTTATACATTCCCATTATTGCTTGTACGTCTTTGCAATAATGTTTATTGACATGTTTGAACGGAGCACAAGCTGCAGTTCGGTTCAACTGCCTGTGAAAATGGGACATTTGTCAAGAAACAAACCTTACAAATCTTAGCAGCTCCTCTCTTCCCAGTTATTAGTTGGGAAAGACTGGAAAGGGTATGGAGCACGAGGAAAAGGCATCCACTAAGAAGCCCAAGGTGCCTTGGCTAGCAATCCCTGAGGTGCAGAGAAGGAAGGGAAAAGCTCGGCAGGTTAATGGGGAGCATTTCACTCTGCATTGACACTCATGGACAGCCTAAAAGTATGCATGCACATCAATTACAGAATCCCTATGAGGCACAATAAAATTAACCTTGCATGGCCAGGGAGAGATACGACAAATGTGTCTCACTGAAAGTGCTTGGCATGGCTTTAGCCAAGGTACCTTATAAGAACTTGGCCACGACTTCCCTTGACACACAGAAATGCCCTTGCTCCTTTCCACCAGGGCATATTCCATGAGGTGAGGAACCTCTTCTAACTCCTATGAATTTAAAGGTCCCTGAAGATATGCAGCATATTTAAAATTCTTTAAATGCAAAAGACATTCTTCTTCAGGATTTACCATGTCAGAACTGAATGCTCCAGATTTTTACAAGGCTTGGACTGGGCTTATTTTGGTCTGCTATAGACACAGAAATGACATGCGTCATGCCATGCCAAAACTTTTGGATTGGAATCCCTGTGCTGAGCTTTAAACAGCTGACGGTTCCAAACGTATCAGGATCTGTGGTTCTGCTTCAGGCATGCTTCA
Organism: Phaethon lepturus; assembly: GCF_000687285.1. Classification (NCBI taxonomy): domain Eukaryota; kingdom Metazoa; phylum Chordata; class Aves; order Phaethontiformes; family Phaethontidae; genus Phaethon; species Phaethon lepturus. Next base: position 224,599 of record NW_010535400.1, read on the forward strand.
CCTCTCATCATCCTTTTTACAATAAAAACTCATGGTATGGGGCTTCCTCTGTTTCCATAAAAAGCAAGGCTACCACACAGTTCATGCACTTTAGTCCCTGTTGTGTAGCCAATGCTCTCCACCCTGCCCCAGAACCATCTCTGCCAGTACTGCTCACTCCTGAGTGGCAATTATTCCAGTCATACATCCGCTCCACATGTGGCACTCGTTACCAGACAAACTAGACCTAGCCTTGTGGACCCCTCCCTCCCCAGCATCCTGCAATGTCACTTTTCATTAAGCTTCATAAACCTTTCAAGTGACAATCCTCTCTGCATTCATTGCTGCACCAGCCCAGGGAGTAGGAATGGCCTCTGGTTAACATCACATCACTGCTGTGGCTTTGTTTTTGTGCATGTTGATCAGAAATTACCTGGCTTAGATAAAGTAATTTAGTGATAAATGATTGTATGCTCAGAGGTAGCTAGTCTCAGCCATAGCTGCCAGGTATTAATCTATTTGTCAGTCCTTTCAGATCTTCTGCGCTGATGAGCAGCGGTACAGCTAAGGCACAAGAGCAGCTCCCAACTCTGGAAAGTGAAGCCCCCTCTTCGGAGGGCAGAGAAGAGGGCAAAGAACTTATTCCACACCTTTTCAGCTGCATTTGCAAGGTGCTTTCAAAGCAAGGAGGATGGACCAACTGGGAGGGATTAGTGAGGGCCAGGGTTCCAGCTTTGACCTTCAAAGGGGCTTTTGAACAAAGCTCAAAAGCAGGAAGAGCATAGATTTAAGTCTCAAAAGTGCCTGGGAGTGACTGGATGAAACACTGACTGGAAACATGCCAACTCATACAAAAATGCCAAAATTTTCCATTGTTATCAGCTTTCCCTGAACTTTCAACAGGAGCATTCCCACAATGAAATTTTTGGACACAAACGGACAAAAAGATAAGTGAGTAGCTGGACTCCTCACCTAGGATATGCAGCTCTCAAGATCCAATTCTTCTTCTGCAACAGGACTTCGAAGTTCAGGCCTCCCACACTTTCTAAGTACTGCCACCTCTGTTTGGTACAATAACTAACTACTCGCAAAGAGTAGGGGGTTTATGCCCACTTTCCAACACCAGGGTGAAGAATGTAACCCATGGTTTGTTTTGACCGTGGCGTAAAATCAGAGTAATTCATCCAAGCCTACTTGTTCGCAGAATACACAAGGTTTTAAATAAGGATTGGCACACACAGCTGACAAGACAAGTTGCACCTCTCCAGCTAACAGAGGAGCTCCCAGAAACTTTCAGGACGAGTCTGAATTCTGCATGCAAATACTTCTGAAATTCTACTATGCCTCATTTGATACGTGGATCCAACGCTCACATTTGTGGTTCCCAGATATGGAGACGTCATAACATACACCAAAATTTGAAATTTACAGCCTATTTTCATCATGCCAGCCAGAACTCAAACTCCGGAAACAATTCCTCAGTCTTATTCTGGATTTAGTATATTGCTATGGGACATTAGAAAAACTCCTGGCTTTAAATGATTGCCTTATGGAGAAGTTTGAAGAGCAGACAGGTATCTGAGCCGTTACCAGAGTCCTGACAGTGAACTGCACTCACACTGTGGCCTTGGTGCAAGCTCTTCTTTAGAAAATCAGAATAATGTGACAGTGCTTCCTGATGCCCCATATTTAGGGTTCTTGGACAAAACTGCTTCTTTTTTGTGACAGGAAACTCCTTGTCTTCCTTTGGTTTGTGCAAAAGGTCTGCACCTTCCCTTTCCCTCCACTCCTTGCTGGGCTGCAGTACTGTTTTCTTGAGCCATTCAAGTTTGGAAGCTCCAGCAGTGGGCCAGTGACAGACCATGACCAGCCTTACCAAGCCCTGCAGGTAACAGGGCAGCATGCGCTTGCTGTCTCGAAAGGACCCTTCCACCAAACCTCTCCCGCTTCCTTCTACCCCACATCCCTCTGTGCTACACTTGCTCTTTCTGCTCCTCTCCCATAAGCCAGGGAGAGCTGTTATGTGGAAACAGTTCCCTCCTGCTCTGACTTGGCCCCCAGTTCCCCTCTTCCTTGTGACTGTGCCTCAGGCAGAGCCGTGACAGCTGCTGGATGCAGCAGCCTGGGGAGGAGCAGGGC
>NW_010535400.1:226747-240431 GCF_000687285.1 Phaethon lepturus
CACTTGCAGCTGGGACCGCATTCCCCTCCGTTCAAATGAGGGACAGGCAACAAGGAGGGAGCACCCTCACCGCCTCCGGACCGTGGCCCGCTGCCACGGGCACGGGCATCCTGCCTGCGGCCGGCCGGGACTTGTGCAGGTGCGACGGTGTCGGCGGGAGCTCAAGCAGATTCCCACGCCTCGGGAGTGCTGCTGAGAGCCTTTCCCCCCGCCTTCGAGCCGGCAGGTTTACAAGCCTCTAATTCCCAGCTACAAGCGCTGCTCTCCGTGCCAGGGAAGCAGCGGCGCGTGCTGTCATTCACACGGCTGGAAGGCCACTCCTGCCAGCGTTTGCGGCTATCGTACCCGCTGCGCGGTGGCTATCGTCCCAGCTGCTCGGTGCGGGGAGCAGATGGCGGGATGGCACACCTGACAGGGAGCAGACCTTCCAAGGACGAAGGGGGAGGAAGAGTTTGCACATGGCATGGCCAGTCCCTATCCCCAGCCATGTGAAGATGGAGCAAATGTACCCACCCCTCCCTCTCTCCCACCCCCCAAGTCACAAGGGTGAGCCTGGATAGGTGTCAATGATACCTCTAAATTTGTACACTTCTCCTGCCTCAGCCGAAATGCCCTTTGTTTGAGCTAATTACCAAGCACATTGAGCTAATTATCAAGCAAAATCCCAGCTCAGCCTTTCCCGTGAGAATATAACAGCATTTTCTTCAGGGGGGCTCAGCTACTTTAAGCCCACTCCACTCCCTAGAAATGGTAGTGCTGGAAAAGGTGAGAGCTCTGGCCAAGGGAGAGCATATTTATTCTCCAGCCTTAGTCCATCCCCAAAAAAGATGACAACAGAGCATGGGCTATGGAAGTAACCCCAGTTCCAGCTCCTCGTCTTCCCATCTCTCCCAGATGAAGTTACCAAAAGGAACGGATACAGGAGAATATCACAGAGCACAAGAGATATAAAACAGTGATTATGCTGCATACAATCCATCCTGAAGAACTGATATGTGAGCGCACATACATTTAAATATTTGAAAAACATCTTTTACAATGAATATCAAAATGACTTACAATCCAAGTCAGAGAAAAATGCCCTTACTTCTCCCTATCTCCCTTTTCTCATTACAGAGATAAATCCCGGGTGCGTCTCTCAGCTGCAGAGGGAGACTGAAGAATATATATATATATATATATATATAAAAAAAACCATATATACGTGTGTGTGTGCATGTGTGTGTATGTATAAAATATACAACAGTAATAATCTCAACAATTTTAAGGGAAGTTGCAGAATAAAGACAGTCTGCTGGGAGATGAGAAATTCTGGGTAATAGCTGAAGCCTCTCCCTTCCCGTCTGTGAATCGGGTGCGAAAAGTTGCCACGTAGAAAATGCATGGGCTTGCATTGTGTACCAGAAAGTGAGAGGGAAGTAGGAAGAAGGAGCGGGAAGGATGGTCACACATGTGTAGCAATAGTGTTTGCAGTCCGGCAGCCATGGACAGTCAGCTCTGTCAACACCAAGCATGCAAGCAATACAAGTACAGGTACTGCACCTATCCCAAGATTTTAAATCATATCAATTATAGAGTGGGCCCCTTTCCATTGCATTCTTGTTTTATAATGAAAACTGAAATGAACCATGACTTCAGAAGCTCAGTCTTGTTTGTTTTGTGGTTTTTTTTGTTTCTTTCCTGTCAACCCCTGCCCCCAGCTACCATGGAGCTCAATCAGCAGCCTTGGCAGCACTGCTGCCACTGCAACCATGCTGCTCCGCACGTCGCAGGGGTTGCGCTGACTCGGGGGGAGCAATTCACACTTACATACGTTGAGATGGAGAGATGTTGCTCGTTTATTAAAAGGGCTTCACCTCTATTCCCAACCCTGGTCAGACCTGAAAGCATATGCAACAGCACAGCTATGTCTCAATGCACTTTTCTCTCTCTTCTCTGTGATTCCTACTCAATTCATGGGCAGATTATTTGAACACACTTTGTGCCTGAACCTCTCAGTTTCTACGTGCTCTTCTCTACATAAATACATATACGTTTGTAGATTTTGAGCTGTGTGCCTTCACTGTGGACCTGGGAGCGTTACTGTATGCGTACCCCCATGACAGCCTCCTGGTACGGTACAATGGCCTGCAAAGCTGTAACACCTTTTGCTGGAGCAATGCACGGTATCCTACCTACACAGGGCTGAAGAATCCTGTCAGTACTCTAATAAACATTAACAACCCTGAATCGTGCAAACATCATTAATCTGTTTTCCAGAAAACCAAAAGGATTTCCAAACAATAAGAGAAGTTCATTCTCCTCCTTCTTTTTGTCATTATATGAGCCTCAGGGGTGGATGCAAGCCATATTTTCAAGCCTTGTCTGCCACCAAAACCACAAAAGGTTGAGAACAATTTACTTTCAGAAGCAGGGGTGCCTAGTATAGCACAAATTATCATTGAGACACATGGCAAAAAAATTCCAGAATTGGTAGCACTGCAATTGCCTTCAGTGTAGAAACCAGGAAAAAGATACAGATCTATGAAGTGGCTTGTATTAAATGTCACAATAAATAAGAAGGACAGTGAGAAACGTGGCATAAGTCTCTGGTCCAGCTTTTCCAGCTAGACCAGGCTGTCACCATAATGTTTGCTCTCAGGACTCTGTACATCCAAATAAACAGTTCTCTGTTGTATTTTTAACTACACATGCACTGGATGCTAGGATTTCATAGTTGTGCTTGCCACATGGGAAGAGCGCAACCTTCTACTTCCACAGGTGCAGTGCTACATTTACACAGCTGTACGTACGTTTCCATACACACATCCAGTGATAAGGCACAGTGCTTGTGCAGTTACAAGCTCATGCTAAGGCTCGTAAGTGTGCAGGATGTGTATATGCACCCTGGATAACTAATCAGAGCCCTTTGCCCTGGCTGTGCCTCTTACTGTTTGGGCTTTGTAAAAAGTGACAGACGCATGCATTTCTCCTCAGCTTTGACTCCTGGGTATAGCAGTGCTTGCATGGACCTAGGTGTTGAACAAATGATCAGCCAGCTGTAATGTTACTTTAAATGCAAGTTTGTGTATTGGCTCTGGGAACAAGCCTGAGAGATGCAGTTGAAACGAACACAGACACTCTGAGTACAAGATCTGCATAAATCACTGTCCAGTATATTCATGCCTATTGACAGATTAATTCCTTTCTCAGTTTTGCTTAAAAGTGTACCGCTGAATACTAATAACAGTCCCCAGAGCTGCAGTAATGTCACTCAAGGCAGGGTGAAAGATGCTGGAGGGAATGATCTATGGCCTTCTTGATGGGTAAACTCCCAGCTGCTCCGGCTCCTCAGGCTGGCAGCTGGCAGCAGTGGGTGAAAGGAGCCACCTCCTCATCTTGCGAGTGGATGGGAATACCCAGGTCACTAATTCTGGCAGGAGACAGCAGTGTAAGGAATGCTGCAGAGACACTAGACCTGGAAGAAAACCTCTCAAAGTCTGCCAAAGTAAAGTTGGAAATAGCAAGGAGAATCCTCATCTCCCCACAAAACTAACTGCATTTGTGACACAGCAAGGATACTGGCCTGAGAGGCAGGGCAGGCAGCAGAGCAGGGAATCTCTGTAATGTTTCCCAACCCAGCTGATTCCTTGGGTGCATTTTATGCTCTGCACCTGAATAAAAAATGAATGCAAAGATATTTTCACTTAATCAAGTCTCTCAGCCAAGGTGTCAGGCACAGAGAAATCGCTTGTCACTCCAATGCTTCCCAGCATGCGCTCGCTGCAGCAAGGAATGGAGGGCAAAAGGATTACAGAATTAAGCAATACTGGTACAGCAGCCAGAGAGTGGCCAAGATTTACCTGTCACTTGGAAGAAAACTCCATTTCATTTCGTGATTTACCAAGAGTGAAAGTTAAAGTGGTAGGGCCTAGCCAAGTCCTGGGATCTATAAGCAGGTGACGGTCAAACCGTCAGCCCATGACAGCCCACACCAGGCAGCTTAACCTTTCCCTGGGCAAGGCAAGAGCAGCTGCACAGTAATTCCTTGGTTCAGGTTTAGGTGCAGGTTCCTTGACTCCTAGCAGACTTCATCACTGTCTGTCAGTTACTGGGAAGACCAGCTTCATCCTTTCTCAGAGGACCAGAAGCGGTGTTTTCGAGGGACTCAGGGTAACAGCATTATCCCTGCAGGTCTGGAAAGGTGGCTTCCCGTCTCCATGGTGATTCCATAATGCCAGCAAGTCTGAACGGAAGCAGTTGTTTATGCTGTGAGGTGCCCACTTGATTTTTGTTGGTGACAACACCAGCACCAGCCTGGCAAGGTCCTGCACAGATCAGGATGAAGTGTGATAGCAGAGAAAAAGGCCCAGCTAGTGCACTTCCTCTACCCCACCTCTCCCTTTCAAGCAGAGCTGCTTGCACCAGGCTGTCTCCAGCAGCAGAATTAGGGGAACTGTGGGAGCCCACAGTGCTGAGTCTGCCTCTTCTGATGACAAACAGCCCTTAGGACAAAATCTGTTCCTGCCTGTACACTTTCTTTAGTGAAAACACTTTTCTTCTCCTCCAAAAAAGTCTTGTCTTCTATCGCTCCTGACTCTTCTCCACTTGCTCATGTAGAGATATGACTAAGAGCCCTTGGGTCAAAGCCCTCAGAAATAACACCTTGTTCTTCTATTTTTAGTGCACACCTCTGTCCTATTTCACCCCTTCAGACTTCCCATCTTCCCATCTTCCCCCAAGATCCCACCTGCCACCTTCTGTGTCTGCTTTGCTTCCTCCTCCAAACCTTCCTCCCAGCTGTACGTTGGCTGGAATGGTCTAGTTAGAATGAATTCTCATTACACCTACTTTGCAAATGAACACAGTCCCTTTGTAACATTTTGATTGGGCTTTGTCCATGCATTTTGGGTCGTGGTTCCTCCCCTGTCACTCTGCTGTTCCACCAGAATGGAGAACTCAGAAGGGCAAGCAATGAGCTCTTGCCAAAAGAGGTGAAGCAGCAATGGAAGGGAGCACCTGGGTAAAAATCAGGACTGACTGTTCTGCTCTAGGCAGCTGAACCACATTCCAGAGCTGGACATCCCTTGAACTTGGAGAAAAATCTAGTTCACTTGACTGTATTTCAGGTTGTAAAAAGTGTAAATAGAGCACTCTTAAAAGCCAGGTGTACCTGAAGGCAGATTAATCCCCAAGTGTCATGAATCAATGCAACACCGTTTCATACTGCAACAATAACCATTTTGAGCCTCTTTATCTGTCATCCTGCTTTGTTCCTATTGATTGTGTCCTGTCATAAGCTCAACTGCATCTTAATGCCAGCAAGGGCCTTTCCCCTGCCCTGTTTCAGTGCCAAGAGCACACTGCCTTCCAGCTTGATGCAATGTTCCCAGCCTTGCACAGCTCAGAATCCTCAAGGTTCTGCTTGTTGTCTGTATTATAAATGGACCTGAGGGTGACAGAAACACTGTTTTGGTCCGCACAGGAGCTGGCTAGCTTTTGGCTAAAAAGATCACAGCACATGTGACGCTGGAATTAAAAAGCAATACCTCTGCTAAATGGTTATCTGCCTCCCCCTGCTCTGCCAAAGGAACATGTGCTGGTTACGCTCATGTCCTAGACAGTGTCACCTGCACCATGCAAGCCGCATCTTGCTCCTTATTACGAGTTTATATGCTGAGCAGCACCTGGCTTGCACAGGAGCCACAGACCATAAATACCCCATGAAATATACGTGTTCTTCCACTAAGCAAAGACTTTCCAGGTAGTTTTGGTGCTCTGCTAGCTCCTCATCTTTTCTCATTCCTCTCCTCCATACTAGCCTCTGTGCTTTCTTCTATTTAGACTAAGTCCTTGAAAACCTTGAAATCCATCAATGCACCTTTGTTCTCTTTCTGCTTTTTCACTTTCTTCCACTGGCCTTTTTTTTCCTCTTTGTCACTCCATTCACCTGCACCTCTGCCTGTGCTCACTCCATACATTTCAGCCCCCAATACCTCTTTCCCATGTCTTTCTCTGCTTCTTTTTGTCTGCCATTTCTCTAATGTACCCTGAATTGTCTTGTCTTTGCCATTTTTAAGCAAAATTAAGACTGCCCATGAATATAAGTGAAAGGAACATCCCTGGATATTTTGAAATCTTCGAAAAGAAGCCCCAGGGCTCAGTCAAAGCCTATTTGCCTAGAAATAGCTACACAAAAGGGCTTACATAAGTTACACACACAGTTAGTTCTTCACATACACACCAGGTACTTGTCTGTTCTACCTTATCTCCAAACAGTGGCACTGAAATTCCATTGAGATTCCCTTCCTTATCCTTCCTTGGGTCAGTGCTATGCAGAGCTGAAGGGTAAGCATAAGGTTAACTGGTTTACAGCACTTCTGATGTGGCCAGTACAGGACTTCTCTATGTACATCCACTGCTCTCATACAGCCAATGATGCATAATTTACCTTATTTGCACTGCAGGTAAACTCCTGAGACCCACCATTTTAGATACAGATTCATAATATTGCTATGCCAAAAGTGAGGCAAGGCCACAGTGCTGGTGAGGGGTGATGGTACAACCCTCATCATCTTATTTGGGTGCAAAGTTATTCAATCAAGTATGCCTGGATTTGACATTTTTGCCTCAACTTTCACCTGCAAGCAGCTTGAAAATCAAGGAGCTAAGGCTGGCTCCACAGAAAAAAAAAAGGATGGCCTAATGTAGAAAGTTTCTTGAAAAATGAGAGGAGGAGGGGATTATAAAGCAGAGAGCTTTGCTTTGGTTCCCAGAAACCGACTCGGACAAATAACCATACTACTTTTAAGCACCTGCAAGATAACAAAGAGATGAGTAACAGGCAACATGGACTTGTCAAGGAAAATCATGTCAAACCGATTTAATTTTCTTCAGCAGAAAGGTAACGGGTCTTGTGGACAGCAGAGAAGCAGTTCAGTCATACATTTTGACCTTAGTAAGCTTTCTGACACCCTTTCTCAGGACATTCCTACAGGCAAGCTTGGAAAATATGGTCTAGATGAATGCGCTATGCAATGGCTACAAAACCTGTTGAAAAACAGTTCTCAGAAAGTAGTTACCAATGGTTCACTGTCAAAATGCAAGGATACACCAGCGGGGTTTCTGCAGGGATCTGTTCACAGTCTGGTGATATTCAATATTTTCATTAATAACCAGGGTAAAGTCTGTTTATTGAATTTGCAGATGACAGCAAGCTGAGGAGTGCACATGGAAGACAGGTATGGAATTAAAAATGATCTCGTCACATTTATGACATGAACTGATAAAAAGTAGAATAAAATACTATATGGGTGTGTGCAAGGTGTTGCACTTCAGTAGGAAAAACAGCCTCTGCTGATACAGAATGAAGAGCCACCAGGCAGTTAGCAGCGTGGCAGAAAAGGCGATGATAGACCAAAAGCTTAACGTGAATCACCATTGTCTTGTTAGTAAGAAAAAAGTATAGCAAATCTGGTCTTCCGGCAGTGGGATGAATGAAATGCCCTCACCAGGTTACCTCTAGCCATCTCATCATGAAAAGTTTCTCTCTCACTCAAAAAACTAATCCATGTACAACCCTTTCCTCACAGGCATTGCTCACAGAAATATGAGAGTTATGAAAAGTAAATCAGATCGATGGTCCATCTCCTGCCATGCCATGTAGTGCCCCCAGCACTTTGTCTGGTGACAGTGACCACCCCACAGTGTACTTTTCTAACTGTGCAGTGGCACAGGTTAAAACTTTTCTTTCCACCCGATTAAACAGATCAGCTTATGACGCAGCCTGTAAGGGATTTACTTTTTGGCATCACTGGGGATGACCTCACCAATGTAAGAAGCTAAGGCAGCAAATCCCAAAATAGGGGTCTTGGCTCCAACAAGAAAGTCTGAAATCTTGGAGGAATGATCGCTGCTGCTGAAAATGGAGCATCAAGAAGCCAAGTTTGGAAACTGCTGAGCTAAGGGCTTTTCCTCCAAGAATCTAACAACTTTCCTTCTCAATTGAAAGCTGTTTTGCGACGCAAATCCTATATCGAGGTAGTGGCCTTTGTAACTCTATATTCCTCTACAGTATTAGGAGCAGCAGGACAAACACAAGCTCCTGTAGCAGTGACCTGGGTTATCAGGCAGGTCTGTGATTAGAGCTGCTCAGAAAATGGAATTTTGTCCAGGGGGAAACCATGGTGTCCAACACTTACCAAGCAAAAGCACTCTGACTGTACATTCCCATCCTCCTTTTTGCCTGTGAGTGGTTACAACAGCCTCTACTGACTGGGGACCAATTCCAGGGGCCGGTCCCTAGATATTTCCTCAGTGCATGTCCCATGTTTAAGCTGTATGGGATCTAGGCTGTCTGGACTTTGAAGGTAAATCACAGGATGAGAGCAGAATGCCAGAGCATTTCTCACAACCTTTCTAATGAAGATATTCAGGTCTCAAAATGTTACTAGCTTAAAGGACACTTAGGCCTTTTCTTTTCTAACAGTTCTGTACTGGGAATATGAATGACTGCACTATTTACTATAAAATGTATAAATACCAATGGAAGAGAAGAATGGCTTGGATCAGTCCAAACACATCTAATTGAGCAAGAAATGACAGCAAGAAAAATAAAATGAAGGCTTGGGGTGAAGGACTACTTAGCTCAGAGTGTGATCCTCCATGTATAATTCTCACCAAGAAAATGCAAGATGCCTCATCTTGCACGCTTTTGCATCAACATGCAAAACAATTGCAAGATTATACCCCTGTAAACATGCCTGCTTGTACATATGCATGCCTCCTAGTGGAAAGAGCTACTGATTTGTGAGGCCACTTCCCTTTCTGTGATTTTCTGAATCTCTGCTGATTTCCTTTTGTGGATTCTCCAAACGGTGTTCTTACTGAAACGGAGGCTCAGTGCTCCCCTGGACCCTCACATGGTTAAGCACTTAGCCATCGCCACAATGAGAAACACCTTTTCCTATTCAATTTGATCTTTCTCAAGGATTACTAGAAGCACCTACTCTGGCTGTAGTGAAATGTTAGGCTGCAATAAATGATTTCACCGTAAGAGGTTTTAACTGTCATAGGCATCAAAATGGCTTTGCAATGGTTATGAGTAGATTTAACTCAGAAGTTTGACAGTCCCATGTGCTCAGCAGCACACTGAATGATTCAGTAATGATAGCGCACATATGTCCCCAGGGGACCCCAGTGTGAAGATGCATAGACACTTAGAGCTCACAGCCCCATCCCCAGAAACGACGAGGCATCTCACTTCTTTGGCTGCGTTTGGGTAGGGAACCAGCTTTTCTTTCAGAGCACATCGTTAGTATCAGTGAGAAAAGGCACCAGAGATGATTATGCCTGATCTCTGGAGGTATGGGGCAAGTCTCCCCCCCATTCATTCACCTGATGTTGCATTAACTATCTGCAAGAGGATTTCTATGCCACTTGCAAAACTGAGGCAATAGAGGTAAGAAGCAAGACGTGGCGGTAAACAGAGCAGGAGATACATAGGCCACAGCCGATACCAGACTAGGGCACAAAGTAGCTGGCTCACGCCTGTGTTGCAAAAGGCAACGCCTCCTATGGCACAGCACCCGTAAGGCCGTGCTGGGGTACTGGAATTGATCCAGAAAGGAAAAGGAGGGGCTTCCAGCACACCACCCCCCTTCACATGATGCCCGGAGCATGGAAAAGGAAACCACTCTGCTCTCTGCAGGGTAAAAAGCTTATGCCGAAACAGGGTTAGTCCAAGCTTGGTATCTAGGGCAAGTGCAGACATTTGGCTGGCTTTCTTGGAGAATGTAGCATTCACAACTGGAGACAGTTTTTTTCAAGAGAGCTGAGATCCTGTTCAGGCAATAAACATGGCATCCAGGTTTTCAAAACAGAGCTCCTCATGCTGGCGGTGAGCATGTTTGAAAGAGGGACCTATAAGGGCAGTCACTCTTAAGTCTTACAAGACACCACTACACGTGCTCGGACCCTGTGGGGGTAGCAGCATGTATCAAACACTCCAGGGGTTCAAAATTCCTCTCGCCCTCCCTGTGGCACAAGGAAGATTCCCAGTCACTTGAGCAGATGACTTTACCTATTCAAGCCCCATGATGTGCAGATAAATATTTCTACTTTTTAGGAACTGAAATGCAATTTAAATACTTTCTAGAGAGACCCAAGGAATACGGTGAGAAGATTTTTAGAGGAGGTTTTTTAAGTGGGTACTTAGACTACAAATTTCTCATTCCAAATAAATCTCAAAGAAAGTTTTCACTTAGCAGCAGAACATAATTTTCTTCTGCATATGGACCTATGACCAATCCCTCTGCCCTTCCCAAATGCCCTCCTAAAATTGCTAATGTGGGAAAATCTGAAGTGCTCCAGCTGCCAGATGAATCATATGTGCATTGTACAGAAGCCATGCAACACAATTCCACTTCTAAGATTGTGACAAATAGGGTTTCATTAGTAATTTTTCTGATATGGCTTACGGAAACTGTAACAAATATACAGAACATACCCCAGCAAGCAAGGAAAGAGGTGCTTGAGAAAGTGCCCATGCAATTAACTTCCCTCCTGATAAGATCGCTGAAAGAAACCAGATGAACACAGGGCTGATGCATTTTAGAATGTAAAATGAATGTCAACAACTAAAAATCATTTCACAAACTTCTAAAAGTAATATGACCAGCTCCTGTAAAAGTGCTGAGGAAGGAGGAAAAAGATATATGTGACCCTAGGAAAGTCAGTTATGAAAAAGAGGAGGTCCCAAACTCAGTTTGGACGGTCCATGTAAAAGGAGAACACAGAGCAACAGTACCACTTCTGCCCTGGAAGATTACCTCTTGCAAGGTGATGAGTGGTTTGAGTACAGAAGACCAAAAAATTTCCATCAGTGGCAGATAAAACTACAGACAGATGCAACATACAACTGTATTGTTTGTTTTAGTAACTACATTTCCAGTTTTATAATAGGGAATGCGAAACTTCTGCTTGACTAGAAGAAAATGCATTTCTTTCATAGGAAACCAGTTTAAGGTTTTAAAGCTGCCTCTGTTAGAGCTGACAAGTGCTTTAAACCATGAGCATCCTAAAGCAGTGCACTTAAAATAAATCAGCAGTACAGGTGAACACACTGGATGCCTACAACTCATGATGAGAGTATAATCTCAGACGTGTTTCCTACTAGATTGCAACAGTCAGTTTGACAGCTGATCCTGCCTTCAGAATGACTGTACCTGCAACAGGCACTATTTGGGCTCTCCTAACAATAAGCAGATTTCTCTTGGACAACTCCCAAGTGCAGAAAAAAAGCCCTGCTTTTCATGCCTTCCTAATTATTCCCAGTCATTATCACCATCTCATACTTCATGTTGTCTTCCACCAAAAAAATCCCAGAATCTTTGGCAAAAATTTGTTGAGTTGGTGAAAGGTGCCCCCTAATTTCAAAAGACCTCCATGAAACCATTTGTTAATGTGATTCCAAAAACTTGTAAGGACTGCAAAAATTCTGCAAAGGACATATGGAGGAGAGAAAGACTCAAAATGAAGTAATGTAAAACATTTCCAAAATGTTCCAAGTTTTGAAATGCTAAAATATGTTGGAACATTAAAACATTTCCAAAATGTTTTAACATTTTTATGCATACAGAAGCTTTAATCAGAATATGATAATACAGGATCTAGAAGTGAATACTGCATGCCTCAGTAGGGGACTGCCAGTGTCCCTTTCCAAATGAGAAAATCTTCATGATTATTAGCTTCCAGTCCTGTGCTGTCGTAAGATATCAGAAACTTAAACCTCTCACTGTCTGGTGTGGTCTAACCCCAGCTGGCAACTAAGCACCACACAGTCTCTCTCTCATTCCCCGCTGGTGGGATGGGGGAGAGAATCAGAAGAGTAAAAGTGAGAAAACTTGTGGGTTGAGATAAAGACAGTTTAATAGGGAAAGCAAAGGCCACAAGCAGAGCAAAACAAGGAATTCATTCACCACTTCCCATCAGCAGGCAGGTGTTCAGCCATCACCTGGAAAGCAGGGCTCCATCATGCGTAACGGTTATTTGGGAAGACAAACGCCATCACTCCAAACACCCCCCTGCTTCCTTCTTCTTCCCCCAGCTTTATATGCTGAGCATGACATCATACGGTGTTGAATATCCCTTTGGCCAGTTGGGGTCAGCTGTCCCAGCTGTGTCCCCTCCAAACTTCTTGTGCATCCCCAGCCTCCTCGCTGGTGGGGTGGTGTGAGGAGCAGAAGAGGCTTTGACTCTGTGTAAGCACTGCTCAGCAATAATGAACACACCCCTGTATTATCAACATTGTTTCCAGCACAAATCCAAAATGTACCCCCATGCTAGCTACTATGAAGAAAATCAACTCTATCCCAGCCAAGACACTGTCTCACAACTAAATCTTCCTAGGAAACTTTTTTTGGAAAAAAAAAAAAAATACATTTAGAGAAAAAGAGCATTAATATGGCAGGCAGATTGGACCTTGTTCTGCACATGTATGACTATTTGAAGCAGACCATGAGTTTGCAATTAGTATTTTTGATCCTGTCTGCAAGGAAGAAAATGGACTCCTGAGAGCTCTTCCAACCTTTCATTTTTGTTATTCTAATATTGGATTGATTCCCAGGCAAATGAATTACTGGATGCAATGCAGGTTAGACACTCCAGGGTACGTAATGAATGGGTTTTTCATTATTATTTATATATATAAAGATGTGTGCGTGTGGCTTTGCAATTAGCTTATGGGTTTAACTTCCAGACGTGTGCACAATAGCGGAGAGAAAGAAAGAGAACAAGGAAGGTTTGTGTCTATGCTTGTAAATCCTTTCCATGTAAGATTTGTCTCCTCCTGCTCTGCCCTTGACAGAGTTTCTACTGTTCACAGTCCCAGGAAGGCCCTGGGTCTCTCTCTTCTCCTGGGAAGCACAGGTTTATTTGGGGAATTACTCCTACCTTGCTGTGGAAAAACAAGCCCTACAGTTGTGATTTGCAATGTGAGAGGGTTAGGAAGTATCGAGGGGAAAAGAAAGAGAAAGCCAAGAGCCTGCAGTACGAGTCCTCCCCTCGGTACATACACACACACCTGCAACACACTTCCACGATAGCTCAGCGACCACCCATCCCTGAAAAGCTCCTCGAGAGCACGTACTACACCATGGTTGAGCGGGTCTGCCAAGCGTGCTGGCACTCTGGCAAAGCCCAGATCCTGGCCTGAACTCTACTTTCGAGGCATAATCCTCGAAGTGTTCATCTACCAAAGAAACAAGTGGTTCCACAGGGGCTGAGGGGGGCCGGGGAAGCCACGCACAGCGCAGCTAAAACAGCAGCAGCTGCTGCTCAGCGTGGACCATTTCCCTTTATTTTCCCACTGGGAAACCTCCTCTAAAGGCAACATTCACAACAGATTCGAGCGGGAGGCTGTGAGTTGGTATTCTGGATCCCCCTCCGCCCTGGCGCTTCCCCACAGCACAACAGCCCTCCCGATACCCGGGCACGTACCTTCATCCCGAGGATGGCAGGAGAGCGGGTTGCAGCTGCTCGGAGGTCAGCGCCTCTGACGGCGCCCGGGTGGGCAGGCTGAGGGGCACCTCCCGGCGTGGGGAAAGTGGGTCCGCTGGGGGCTCACCTGGCTCTGCCTCCCGCAGCTGTCCCCCTCCGGGCACTGACGTGACACGCCACGCAGCACTGCCATAGCCCACGGGGGCTT
>NW_010535400.1:240524-240941 GCF_000687285.1 Phaethon lepturus
TGCGAGGACATAGACGCTACCCTGACACTTGGCTGCGGGGGTCAGAAGGCCTGCGCCAGGCACATGGCCCCAGGCAGGGCTGAGGAAGAGGAGGATGGGGACCGCAGGCCTAGCTTCCCGGTGATCACCCTCCCTTCCCTCCGCCCTCCAAGGGCTCTGCCCCCAGCACCCCCACCCTGCCCTTCAGCCGGCCTCCCTGCCCCCGGCCAGGCCCTGCAGAAGCAAGGGTGAAGGCATGGCCGCCATCAGAGCGGCGGCGGAGGGACAGCGTTATTTAGGACAGTGAAGAGAGCATAATCGGAGGCGCAACTACGAGAGTGTTTCCTTCAATCATCTTGGTGCTTGCAGGAGGATTAACCGCAATTAAGAAGGGACACGGAGGAGTGGCAGGGAGAAAAGGCGGAGGCGGCGCCCGCC